>NW_026858675.1:0-55837 GCF_026571515.1 Ruditapes philippinarum | reverse complement strand
TTTTCTTGCATAAACTTAAAAAACAAAAATCAAAGTTGTTGAGGTGGAGCTTATTTTTGCAAGAATATAGTTCTTGACATTAGACACATTAAAGGGAAAGATAATTTGATCCCTGATGCACTTTCACGTGTCTAAAACTGTTATTTGCAGTATTTTTTAAATTAAACATGTATATGATATGATTGAATTTTTTTTGTGTTGTTGTTTGTAATTGTTATATAATACACATATAATATGATTGTATGTATAAAAACTTGTTTAACATTTCTCCTATTATTCGCAAGTCATATTGTTTGGATTTATGTAAAAGAAATTTTCATTTCATTCATATTTCTTTTTTCTTGAAGAGGGGAAGTGTTATGTATGCAACATATTACATGTATATAGTTGTATTTGACCAGTTGGTTTTTCCAATATATCATTGTTCTATTTTTAGAACATAAACTACATGTATGTACTAGAAGGTTCTTAACTATTGTAGAAAACTCATGCATTATATTTAGATAGAAACTTCTGGAATGATCTTTATTGGTGAAGTTGCTAGATTATGATTACTTGAGAACATAATAGACCTTTCTGGAAACTTCTTAGTTAATATATATTAGGAGACATTTTTTCATTAATCTTATCTTTAAGTCATCAGTTACCTTTTAAGTCATCAGTGATCTTTTAGAAATCAATATATTTGGAGTATTATTCAACTTGGATATAAAGTGATTTATTGGAGCTTGGATTTTAAAATAAATTATTCTTGTGGATTTTATTGTGGGAATTTATTCTAAAGTGTTCTTGGATTTAACTTGGATTTAACTGTGTTATTCAAAAAGGATCATTCCAGGATCAGACTAGACATTTAAGATTTTCACTTTTTTTGGACTTCAGGTATTTGTAAAGTAATTTGTTATTTTATTTTTCTTTAATATTTTTCTGTAATAAATTTGTTATATTGTTACAGGTTTGTTGCTGGCTTTTCTTTCTAGTTACGCCTGGCTCGTAACACTGCTGAGAATTACAACAGACGCTTGAGCATTCGTAGACAAATTATTTGATAACGTATAATGTCAATAGCATTACAACGTGGTTTATTTATTTTACCATATATTTTAGGAGATATAATTTGATTTTACACGCAATACGTGATGCATGCTATTCCATCAATGTGGCGGCAGTTTTCTGTCAAACCTAATTCATATTAATTTCATATTATGATAATTTCAGAAATATTTTTCAGATAGTGTTCACTGAGGTAAACACAAAATGCAGGATTCAATAAAACCTATCAGATCTATAACAATGAATCTCTGTCTTTTTTCGCTCTTTCATCTACATATTCATCTCACTGACATATGGAAAAATCATTGCGCAAGCGTGCATATTTTACCATTTGATCTACCCTCCACACAAGCACGAGTTTTCCCTTGATTTATATTTTGACATTAAACAGCTCACCTTTTAAACATTTTTTTCCTATCAAACATGTCGGTTAAATCAATTTTCATCGCGTGTTTTAAGAATATTTGTTGATAAAAAAAAATCATTCGGAGAAATTAATTGAAATTGTATCATTAAAAATAATTGTTACGGTACCTTAAAGCCTACAAACTTATTAAAAAGATTTCTTATAGCATATATTTAACGTCCTGCAAGACACTGATAATTCTTTTTTCATGATGTAAGCAAATTACTAAATTGTTCAAAATATAAACTTTTGGGAGACTAAACTTTCAAACTTTTCTGTATTATTTCTATTTCTTTTCTTTTATTTCTTTCCTTTTTTTTTTCGTTTCATTATGTATTTTTCAAAAAATGAGACTTGAATTTGTTAAAGCTCACCTTTCCACTCGCAGCCATACATTTCAACACGCATGCACACCGTCCTTGGCTTCTGGCTGAACGGTATGAATCGAAATCCTCTTGCCGATGATTGGTGGAGACACATCTCGCATGGCCTCCGTGTATGGATTATGATTCCCTTCAAATTTCTGAAAACTTTTTGAAAATAAAGTAAAATTAAATGGCTGATTACTATATAAAAGATATAAGCTCATTAATTTAAATATAATTATGTATACAGTACGTGAACGTTCAATAGGTGTGACGTAGGACGTACAATTGCAGGCTTAGATCTGATGATCATATGATATCATGTTTCATTTTTTATTATCATTCTTTATTATTATTATTATTATTATTATTATTATTATATTATTATTATTATTTGTAATTTGTAATCATAACCACCATCATCACCATCATCATCACCATCATCATCATTTTTAGCATCACCATCACCATCATCATTATATCATCATCTAACAATCATCATGCATTAATAATCAATCAATCAATCATCATCATGCACATCATCACCACCATCATCATCATCAATCAATTATCAACAACAACATCATCATCAACATCGTCATAGCCTTTTCATTACGTAATTGCAGTAGTAAATGTTATACATGTATTTTAGTCTGTCATTGAGTACCAACATCATCGTTCTTGGGCCTTGATAAATCTATGTTTCTTTCGGAACATTTTTTGTTTGTTTTCATAAAAACCGCCATTTTGCATTATACTTTTAAAAAAGAATCTATGAGCTGTACTCGTGCACTGTTTCAAGTTGAAGTATTGTTGGGGATAAAGCTTTTCTCAAACTCAAATTTAAAAATCAATAGCGAAACTGTGTTTCATCTATCGTGTAGAAATCAGAATTTTTGGTCGTCGCCAGACGTCTGTTGGGAAAATATAATCATTAATATTATTAAAATCCTGAAATACGACACTATATCTGTCTAACACATATCATCCAATCACGGGCCTTTCTCCTATGTCACGTGATATTTATTTGCCCTCAGACATAGTCTTGATAAAAAAAATCATTGTATATATTCTATGTTTATTTCTTATTTTTCATGATAAATTAATGATGATGAAAGTTTGCAGGACATGACATCAACTTATTTGAAATATATTCTAAAATATTGATGTATCATGATGCTTTTTTCGGTTAGGTCTAATGTACAGCTTATTTCATGTTTTTAACATAATTATTCTGACATACAAAGAAACATTTCAAGAAGAAAATGCAATTCTTTGAACTAAGACAGAAAACAACTGAAATAATAAAATATGATAGAAAATTGTAAAATACAATATTTAAATAACATTATTATTCAATCAATAAAATAAAATAGTACAGCCTCGCTAAAATAGCTATTGGGTCGATTGATACTGATAGTATAATAATTAATAAATGATTAATTGGAACATAAAGAGTGTTTTTGGTAGACGAAATAAACTTTCTAAGTCTAGTTTGTAATTAACGATTTTGCTTTTGGTGGATTGTTAAGGATCAGAATGTACACTGAAAAACAAGTATTGTCTTTTCCGACGTCATACTTAATGTCCTATATCAAATCTTAATTGGATATGAAACATACAATTGCACAGTTTAATTTATCTAGTTTATTTTTTCTTTCTTTCAAGGGTATATGGCAATAAAATTACAATATTCTATATTACAAAAACATCTTGAAAATTTATAAACTGTATTAACGCTTGAAATCAGGTTTTAAGACCCGTCGTAAAGCCGTCTGCCTAAAATTGTTAACAACTGCTTGTCTATACCATCTGAAATAATGGTTGTAAAAAGAATGGTCTTTTATTATATATGGCGTGATTTTTGAATAATAATTTAATATAATGTCATTTGTGTAATATGATTTAGTATTTTGAATCTCATCTTAGTATTCTGGTCCGGTTTCTATCTTTATGAATTTGAATATTATTTCACAGTTAGCCCAATAAGACTATTTTCTATCTTAGCTAATATCATTTGTTCTTATAAACAGTTGTTTATATTCCCTTTTCTGAAATACAGTATTGTCTTTTCTTGTCTTGTGTTGTTTCTTTGTTATCTTTCTCTTTGTGTATATTTATATGTTGGTTAGCTCCCTTGTATGTGGAATATTTAGTAAGTTTTTTTTCTTGGGCTATTATGTTGTTATTCTATTCTGCCAAATTCGAAACTGTATATAGTTTAAGTACAAACTGTGTTCCTGTGTTAATTTTCTCTGATAAAGTATGTGTTCAGTTTAATTTATACTCTCTGCGCATGGTAAAATGTTTATCCATGTTGCTTGTATATTATGGGCCGGTGGCCTTATTATCAAATAAATATGTTGTTGTTGGTTGTTGTTGTTGGTCGAATGTTCCACTAGTGCTGACGCTCACTTCTTACATTTCAGTGAGCTGCGAAGGGATTGCGTTATTTAATTTAATGCCTGAGATAACTTGTATGTTAAAAATCCATGTTTCTTGAATCATATATTTCGAAAACTAGCAGTACATGGGTAAAATGCATATTAATCCGAAAATGCGCCCTCGTAACGTAAAGAGTTTATAGCGAAATTAAAAGCTTTTCAATAACCGCGAGGAAATGGCTGCAATAAATACCTTTGTATTTGCTAGGAATCATCATGATTCTATAGGGCACATGTTTTGCACATTTTTGTGTCTATTTAATACCTTGATTTTTATTTACCGTTGACTACAATATATTATTCAAAACATAATGAAAATTAATTTGATAAATACTATGTGGCTACTATAACTGGCTGCGGTACATACCGGTGTGGCGTGAATTTTGTAAGACCCGTGAGGAACGTAAGACTTTATGTTCTGCGCATGCGCAGATAGTTGTAGAGAAAAGCATGCTACTGTCTTTTGATATCAATTTTTTCAGGCGAGGCTGATATGGGTTAGAAAGGGCGAGGCTTGTAGAAAATCTACCCCTATACTATAAGTTATATAACTTATAGTATAGGGGTATAATGAAAATCGTCGAATCGTGTCAGAATTTTGTTTTTATGAATTTTTATGGTGCAAATCAACTTGCATTGATATTTTTAATGGGTTGTAGCAGGGCCTTCGGGGGGAGGCCGAGGGGGCCGGGATAATGTCAGATCGCAGGGTCTTCCCCCTGTGTTTCTGCCCATATCAGCCGAGCCTGATAAAATTGATATCAAAACTGACAAAAGACAGTAGCATGTTTTTCTATTTATCATGTAACACATAAAAATTGTCAAAATGACAAAATAATCTACATACTTTTAAATAGCGAATTTCGTAGAAAGGGGCATTTTTGTTCAAACTCAAAGAAATAATTCTTAAAAACAATTCCTCCGCCCCTGAAACTTAGAATTTGTAAATTGCGGCCATTTTTTCTTTCGACTCGAGATTATTTCCTGTGATAAAAGATACAACAGAATGTAACACGATAAGATTCTTACCTTTAAACATCGATCCAAAAAATCCCTAAGAATTATATAAACTTTTCTGCACTTTCTGTCTTGAATTGTCAAGTTCAAAAGTTCAGGATAATTTCAATCAAACAAAACTAAAATCGGCAAGCACAAGCTATACAAACATGCGTCTTATTTTTTAAACGAAACAATTTGTTCACTTATTAAATAATAATCCGGCGAAATAAAGTAAACATTTACAAGTTCTCAAAGAAAATCGTCTAGCCTGTTTGTAATGTTTACATGCATACATGTAGTATGACGTGGACATCGATGATGTCATTTGCAATATAAATTATGACGTCACTTCATTTAGTTGGAGCTTAAACTATTCGCTATCTAATTTATTCGTAATTGAAATCGAAATAATGAATAAATAAATATCGCATCTTGATTTCAAGACTTAAGGGTATGATATTACATTGTAGAATTTACATGCTGATGAAAATGAGATTATTACCCTTCCAGATTTTTTCCGCCTTTTTGATTGGATATTGATCACCCGAAAGAAATTGATATAACCGAGCCAGACGGGTAATATACACACTAAATTTCCCCGTTTGGTACCCAACGTTGTAAACAACATGCGCGGAGATGATGCGCGTACGGTTCGATTTTACGCGGTGTAAATTCCGATTTAAAAGCACTTTTTAACTGTCAAATGATAAATATTTACCAAAGTAGAGTTATGATACATATAACCATCAGTATCGAAAACAAATATGACCTTGTGAAAGCTTGATATTAATTACAAAAAAGTGCGTTCAATAGACTACTCCTTTTCTCTTGTTTACTTTTGTAAGGTACGGGAAAAATACGTCATGTATTTATGTGACGTCATGTTGTGACGAAGAGGTATCCTAAAGGGAATCTTATTTCGACGTTTCATTTGAAACAGCAATGATTATTTAAAAAATCGTCTAAACTCGGCAGGGGAAGGGTAATAAAATTATTATTTTGGTTTTGGAGTGATATATGTGGATATATTACCTGCCAAGATAAAATATCACCCTCGCCTAACGGCTCGGGTGATATAAAATCTTAACAGGTAATATATCCACATATATCACTCCAAAACCAAAATAACATAATCAATTGAAACAAGTCCGTTAAAATGGGCGGGGCTTATTTTTGATATCAGGTTACTGACCTGGGGTGCGTTTCATGGAGAGTCCTAAGTCTTAAGTTTGTCATAAGATAAAAATTGGGACAATTTTGCGTTTCAAAGAAAGTCATAAAAAAGGTCCTAACTTATGACTCCTATATTTATGACCAAAAACAGTCCTAAGTCTAGGAGTGTTGTAAAGGTATCTTAAGATTGTCCTAAGTCAAAACCACTCCAAAATCAAACAACTTTTGTTGAATTTTGTTTTGAAAACTATCTAGAATGATAGATAATGGTCTAACTAAGAAAATAAATCCGAACACCAATATCTTTAATTCAGTCATTAACGCTGTAAAGACGTTTAAAAGAGTTGTTTACATGACGTCACAATGTAGCGCCAAATATCGCGTGCAAAACAATACGCATCTATAAATAATAATATTACTGCGCGCTGTACAATTGCAGTTGCATAGCAAGCAAGTGGGTTCGTTACCATTTTTTTTACAATGAAATTAAATAAAACGGTTATATGGTATATATTTTCACTCAACATGATAAGAGGACAATTCATTACTTTTTATACTTGCTATAATCAATTACATAGTTAATCCAATCCGGGATTATGCGCGTGCCATTGTATTTTGTAACTTTTTCAGGAGAGCGAATTGGTCATAAGTCTTACGTTTAAGACAAAAGATAGGACAGTTACTTGAAACGGTCCTAAGTGCAAAAACTTTTTCTCCTAAAGTTGGTCATAAGTCCTAGGATTTATGATTAAGTTAGGACTCACAATGAAACGCAGCCCTGATATCAAAAATAATTATCCGGCAAGTGTAATCGGGCAGTTACCATAGCAGTTGCATTATTTATTGATTGAATTTTTATTACCCGAAAGTGCGGTCGTTTGTCTGCATATGTACCTGTTGAACGCGCTTTGGTGTCAATTGTACCCCAAAGTGCGGTGTTTCACCGCTTTCTGCCTCGTTATCGGCCTAGTACTCCGACTATCATCATTTCGTCGGTCGACGCGTCATATCTGTCAATTACCAGCTTACCACATCAAACAACGGCATATTTACCTAAATATCTTGCATAATTTGCCTAACTCAAGTCTACACGTATTTGTACAAGTTGTGTAAAGTTCTCACGCAAGGAAAAAACCGACCTGTCTATCATGTAAAGTCCACGCTCTTTACACAAAAGTATAGTTTTGTAATAGATGACCAAATTAATTTATATAAGTACTATATTTCTATTTAATTCTGATATCTTAATTTCCATTATGCTAGTACTGATACTTTACAATCACCTTTGAAACACTATACGATCACTTTTGAAACACTATACGATCACTTTTCTTGTTTAAAGTTAGGCAATATTATTACGCTGCTAAACAATAAGTATTTGGAATCATTTGGCACTTTTGCCAACTTAAATTTATCCCATTCTGTTTGTTAATTGCTATTAACTAGTGTCCTGTTAATTAACATGTTTATGACGTCACTTTATGACGTCAAACTTGAACGAACACTTGGACGTGAAGGTTGACGTCATAAAAGACAAGAAGCGCTCTGACCACCATTGCGGTAAGCCGTTGTTTTCATTTCTCGGAAGTTTTCCGATTTTCTTTTATTTCCCCTACCTTATTTATTTTATATGCATGTTAATTATGAAATATAATGACTTAAATATTTAATACAATTCATAAAACTTACATTTGCCTTTATTATCATTTCTTTTGTTTAATTTACACAAACGGTCCTGTGATATCGAACCGAAAGACTGTTCCCCGTTTACACTGGTGCACCGTGACCAGGATCGTTTGTGCATTTATATATTATTATCATAGTAGTGTACTGTACATATATTATAAATTTACCATCAGTATTTTTCCGTATTTATTTTACTAGTCTGTACTTCAATAATTATGTTCAAATGTTTGCTTGACTTTCTCACGCCATGGAGAGGTAACTCCAGTAAATCCGTAATGCAAACTCCAAAAAGAAAATTAGATTTTAATGAAACAGAGCAAACCTTGCCGGACATTTGGCACGATGCCTCTACAATTCCACAAACAGCAATGTCCATGAATAGTACATCTAGCTGTCAAAATGGCTACGACACTAATGTAAACAGTAGGCCTACACGTCATCATTGTGACGTAATAAACCAAAATCAATCGATAGATTTGAATGAAGGTATAACGCCACTAAATCTTGGCTATCGCCAATTTGAAAACTTGCCTCGTCGTAGAGAAAGAGAGCCCGATAAATTCAATGGCGAATCTGACTTTGGCTTGTTTATTAGCCATTTTGAACAGGTCGCAAAATACAATAGGTGGTCTTGACAAAGCCCAAAACTTGGCAATTTGCCTCAGAGGCCGTGCGCAATGTGTTTTGGAAGAATTGTCTCAAAAAGAGTTGAGCCATTATTCTTGTCTGAGAGAAGCTCTCAATAAACGTTTCAACCCAAGTGAAAGAACCTCGAGTTATAAGTTTGAATTTAGAAATAAGAGACGAAATAAGCAAGAATCCCCTGCTGAATATGGTTATAATTTAAAGCGTCTCGGTATAAAAGCTTACCCCGACATGCCGCACAAAACATTAGAAACCTTAATTGTAGATCAATTTATAGAGGGATTAAATAGGTCAGAACTCAGGCGCCACGTGCAATTCGGGCACCCTTCTTCATTAGATAGTGCCATTTCTCTTGCAACAGAATTTGAGGCATTTGACTCATTTACTACTTGTAAGCCTAGTAATGAAGAATATATCCGTCCCGTACAAAATCAAGACGTAAATACTCAAACATCGCTAGAGAAACTTGTCTCTTCTCTAAATGATAAAATTGATTTACTTTCAGTCAATAATATGTCAGGTAATAATAAAAGACAGGGCAATAGATCCGCTCGCCGTCAAAGAGTATGTTATAATTGTCACGAAGAGGGTCACATTAGTACAAACTGTCCGTTAAAACAGAATAGATCAGTATACAGTCAAGATAATTACAACCTTGGCAATGCGCCAGCGCAGTCTACATGTACGCTTCCTAATGAAATTAAAAATACCCCAAATCAAAATTCGTTAAACTAGAACGGGCTGAGTTTGAGGCCGAAAGCCCAGTCCTTTTGCAAAATTTTAATTGTGATTCAAACATAAGGCCTTCTGTTAATGTTAGAGCTATTTCACAGGGTTGTTGGTTTCTACCCTGTGTTATTGATGGTAGTGAAAAGGATTTATTAATTGATTCTGGTGCGTCTTGTAGTATTTTGACCTATGACTGTTATAAATCCTTGGCTAGTTTGCCAGCGCTTAATAACATAGATGTTGTGCTTAAAGGCGCTGACGGTACTCCATTGAATATTTTCGGACAATGTAAACTCAAGCTTAAAATTAACGGTCGTATGTTTGAACACAATTTGGTTGTTGCCCAGTTAGATAAAATTGATGGTTTATTGGGCCAGGACTTTCTAGAAAAATTTGATGTTACTACTAGTTGGGGCAAGGGTATTCTTAAAATAAGAAATTTCAAAGTGCAGTTGAAAAGAGAAAATAAAAATGTATGCACTCGCGTTTCAGTTTCGGAAACGATCAGCATTCCTGCAAAATGTGAATTGTTATTAAAGGGTAAATTACTTGATTCATGGGGAAATGGTACTTTTGGTATCGTGGAACCTAATGATAAAATTTTGCAGCGTAAAGATCTATTTGTAGCCAGGTCTCTTGTAGAAAGCAACAACAAAGAAGTTGTATTCTCTATTTTGAATTTAAATTCAGAGCCTGTAAAGCTGAAACAAGGTTATGAAATAGCAAATTTATCTCAAATTTCGTCAGCACAAGTAGTTTCACACGGTACAAATTTCAACGTTTCTATAGAAAATGATGTACTTCCGGAGCATTTAATGCCCATGTATGAAAAGTCTTGCGAAAATCTTTCGAAATCACAATCTGAACGATTGCGAAATTTTCTGATAAATTACCAAGATATTTTTGTAGGGCCTGATGGGAAACTTGGTTGTACTGATGTCGTAAAACATACCATAGACACCGGAGATAACCGTCCAATTAAGCTTCCTCCAAGACGTTTGCCTATTGCGCAACGTGAAATTGCTGATAAAGAAATAAATGACATGTTAGAAAATGGTATAATTTCCGAAAGCAATTCTGCTTTTGCTAGTCCTATTGTCTTAGTACGAAAGAAAGATAATTCAGTTAGATTCTGTGTAGATTATAGAAAGTTGAATGCTATTACGCGTAAAGATGCCTATCCTTTGCCTAATATTTCTGATTCTCTTGACCAATTGGCAGGTTCTTCTTGGTTTAGTACTCTTGACCTAGCTAGTGGATTTTGGCAAGTTGCCATGGATACTGACGATAAACATAAAACTGCATTTGCGACGCACAGAGGCTTGTTTCATTTTAATTTTATGCCGTTTGGTCTAGCAAACAGTCCAGCCACATTCGAACGTCTAATGGAACTTGTACTAAGTGGCCTGAGATTCGAACGCTGTCTGGTATATTTGGACGACATAATTGTGTATGGCGACACATTTGAAAAAGCATTAGAAAACTTAACGCTTGTATGCGACAGATTAAAGTCAGCAAATTTAAAATTGAAACCAAAGAAATGTGTATTATTTCAGAGGGAGGTCGCTTATCTAGGCCATGTAGTATCTGGGGATGGGGTGGCTTGTGATCCAGCTAAAATAGATGCTGTTAAAAATTGGCCAAAACCGATGTCTGTTTCTGATGTTAAAAGTTTTCTTGGACTTGCAAATTATTACAAGAAATATGTAGAAAATTTTAGCACAATTGCATATCCCCTTACACAACTTACGCATAAAAATAGCCGTTTTCATTGGTCCGAGGCATGTGAAAATTCATTTACAACATTGAAGTCAAAGTTAATTGAGGCGCCAATTTTAGCGTATCCTACAACAACAGGACGCTTTATTCTGGATACAGATTGTTCTAATTTCTGTATGGGCGCCATCTTATCACAAGTTCAAAATGGGGAGGAAAAGGTAATTGCGTACGGAAGTAAGAGCTTAAATAAGTCTCAGCGCAAATACTGTACTACTTATAAGGAATTGCTAGCCGTTGTTCATTTTGTCCGTCATTTTAAACATTATTTATGGGGTAGACCTTTTCTAGTACGTACAGATCATAGTTCACTTAAATGGTTAAAGAATTTCAAAGAGCCTGAGGGTATGGTTGCGCGCTGGCTAGCTATTTTAGACACATATGATTTTGAAATTGAGCACAGAAAAGGAAGTTTGCACGGGAATGCCGATTCCCTTAGTAGAATTGCACACTCAAAATGCAAGCGCGAAAATTGTACGGACTGTTACCCGATTAAAGAGAATAATATTTCTGTTGTTACTAGGAACCAAGCAAAGAAAAGTACATTATCAACTGAAATTGATACAAGTGCGGAATTCGAACCCGTGACTTCTGATATTAATTCTAAATCAAAATCAAGTAAAGGCCACGAAAAAGCAAATAAAGACAATCAAAATGAAATTAGTTTTATTTCACCAGAAAAATTTGTAAGTACATGGATTGACACTTGGTCAAATGATCAGCTTAGAGATTTCCAATTAAAAGACCCTACATGACGTCCCTTGATACATGCAATGCAATCGGACAAGGAAAAGCCATCCTTACAATCTATTTCGAAATATAGCCACGGTACTAAAGTTTTATTCAATATATGGCATGAATTGACCCTGGTAAATGAGGTTTTATATAAAATTTCTGATAAGGATATCGGAGGTAAAATATGAAAAACAAGATCAACAAGGAAAGGCGGCGTTCAATGAACGCAACCAGTCAATCTTTTGGTTACCCCTAGCAATATCCGCAGATATATTTTTGACCAATTACATAGTAATAGAGTTGCAGGACACTTTGGTAGAGACAAGACTGTGAACGCCATTAAATCAAGGTTTTACTGGCCTGGTCTTACTAGTGATGTCTCTAGGTGGTGCAATGAATGTGATCTATGTTCTAGGCGAAAACCTGGCCCAGGTCGAGGAAAGGCCCCAATGAAAAATGTGCAATCCGGTTTCCCATTGGAACGTATTGCCATAGATATTCTTGGCCCTTTACCAACTTCTGACCGTGGTCATTCTTATATAATGGTTGTAGGAGACTATTTCACAAAATGGACAGAATCTTATGCTATTGCAGATCATACAGCACAAACTGTTGCAGATACTTTAGTGACCGAGTTTATATGTCGTTATGGTGTCCCATATTGTATACATACGGATCAAGGTCGAGAATTCGAATCAAATTTGTTCAAAGCCTTATGCAAATTATTAGATATAGACAAGACCCGCACTACCCCCTACCATCCTCAGTCTGATGGAATGATTGAACGTTTTAATCGTACATTGCAACAAATGTTGGCAATGTTTGCCAATTCAAACCGAAATGACTGGGATGACCATCTTCCTTATGTTATGTTTGCATATAGAACTAAAGTGCAAGATAGCACAAAATGTACACCATCTTTATTAATGTTTGGTAGAGAAATAAATGTACCAATTGATATTTTGGTCGGAGATCCAAATCATAATGATATGTGTCCTATAGAATATGTACAGTGGGTTCAAGCCGCTAGTGAGCAGGCTTTCGAATTTGCACAACAAAACTTGACTGGCTCTTTCAAGAGACAAAAGTTTTATCATGACCAAAATATGAAAACTAAAAGTATTGAGGTAAACTCATGGGTATGGAGATGGTATCCACCTAATGCAAATGTCAAATTAGGTTTAGGCTGGACCGGACCATACTTGGTTATAGGTAAACCAAGTGATGTGACAGTAAAGATACAAAAGGCTCTTGATGCCCCAATGATTACTGTACACATAAATGACCTTAAACCATACCTTGGAGATACTTCCAGACTTACATCTTGGATACAACAAGATGACCTAAATAGGGAATTGGTAACCATACCAAGTCAAATTGTGTTATCAAATTTAGATAACCATGTAACCGAAAGTCCACCCAGATTCAATGAAAATTATGAAGATCTAACAGATAACTCCTTAAAAGTTATGACAGATCATCAAAACATTAAATTTACCAAAACTGGACGTGTGACAAAACCACCAATACGTTTATTGGAAGAAATCTAAGAGCTGTTTTTTTAGAAATAATTGCATAAAATGTAATAATTGTTGTGTAGAGAAATATGTACCTAATTAGTTCATGCATTTAATTAAATCAATCATTATCTCATCATCTTTACATAAGATGGTATACTAAATAAAAATGTTAATAAAATTTTGCATGTTATGCTAATGACTTTATAATCTGTAATCCTTGTTACTCATACAAAAAAAAAAAAAAAAAAAAGTTGTAATTTAACATAAAGTTATAAAGTTATATGTATGTTATTAAGCAAATTTACACATTGAATAAAACAATTAAGAATCTAATAGGCACTATAAGTTTATGATATATTGAACACAGAGTATCTTGGAATGTCATTTTCCAGATGTTTCACAGCCTTGGAAATTGTTCCAACACTGTAGCATACTAATTAAAGTTTCAAATTTTTGAACACTTTTCTGCTGTTTATCTTGTTTTTTTTAGATAATGTCACGTGCGGGATTTTATAAAGACGAACCCTGTGAGGTCAAAGGATGCAACTTTAAGCAAAGGACAATAAGAAGCTATCAGCGCCACTATGAGGAGAGGCATAGGCCGACATGCTCGCAGTTTAAGTGTAACTTATGTGTTGAGAGTTCCCCTCAGTTTCTGAGAAGGGATAGTTTCGTCAAACATCTCAGGGGAGTTCATTTTCTTTCTGGTTCTGCCCTTTCTTATCATCTGTCACTTAATAAACCTTCAAAATTATTTAATCCATTGTATATTCCTCCTGGAGATGTTCTTCCTCCTTCTCTTGGAGCTGGTCTCCAGCCATTCTTATATGTTAATATGAAGGAAGACTATTCACGGACAATTACTGCCCTTGAAGACCTAGATACTTCTAATTTACCCATGGAGTCCGTATCTGTCTGTAATCCAACGACTTCGCTCAATTTGACATCTGATAAGTTACAAGAGTCATCAGGTTCTGCTAG
Organism: Ruditapes philippinarum; assembly: GCF_026571515.1. Lineage (NCBI taxonomy): Eukaryota > Metazoa > Mollusca > Bivalvia > Venerida > Veneridae > Ruditapes > Ruditapes philippinarum. The sequence goes on along the minus strand of NW_026858675.1, from coordinate 41,325 downwards.
TCCCACATGTACATTTGATCATGTCGAACCAACATATCCAGTTTTGTCTGCACCTGCTATGCCCGATACACTTGAAGGGCTCTATAATTTCACTTCGTTTTGTTCTGATGTTATTGTTGAGTACAGTGCTGCCTTGGGAAAGGCAATGCACAAACTGGAATCTTTGTCTGAAGTAGATAAATTAAAACTTAAAGCACTGGATGAAAAAAAGAATCAGTCAAACAAGTAAACAAGTTGTTCTTTTAACAACTGTATTTTATGTGTTACCATACCATGTTGTTTATTTTCATTATCAGGTTGGAACACCGCAGTCAATTGTAATGTATATAGTTTATTTATTTTGTGTAAATAAACTACATAACTTCTATTTGTATATTTACATATTATTAAATGGATTATTAAAAATAAATAGTTCTATGCTCGGGCCTCTATGAATTTTTGCTATTTGCTTTGATCATAATACAGAAAGTTACATTTAGACTTTAGTACATTAAAGTTCTTTTATTCGAAAGTGTACATGTAATTTAAATTTAAAATAAATTGATTATTCATTAATTGATTGTAACAACTTGGATTGTTTTAATGTTAATGTTACTCTCTTTTAAGGAGATGTGGTTACAATCTAATTATTAGTAACTTACATGATGTTTGCCTATTGTAGAGTTGACATGGTAGCTTTGTATGTAATTGTCCAAATACCAGGACCAGATTAACAGAAGAAAGTTGTTTCACACTGCACTGGATAACGTTTTTTTTTTGCATATATGTATAATTAAATTTCATTCATTTCAAGGTGTCTGGTTACTTCTGGGATATAATCATCAATTCCAGCAATTGTTTATAAGTTGTTATTGGTATTCTCTGAACTGCTATTGCAAAATCAAATGTCTAAACAATATTTCATATGTTTTCAGAGCGTAATCCTGCCAATTCTTTTCTGGTACACTTGCGAATTGTTCAACTTTGGAAGTCTTCCATACTATACCACGTTCGGAACAAGATAAAAGAAAGACAAACACACCCACAGAGAAAAAGACGGCTTAAAACTTATAAACATTCTAACTTTTTTTAATCGCGACACATGGAACTGTTCCTCCTTTGTGAAGAGTCAATTTAATTAATAAACCCAAAGTCACTTAAACTACAGACAAGAACTTTAATAGGCATGATCGAACATTTACTTACGTTAAATTTTAATTGATCTTGTATATATGTGATGTTGTTAATATAGACGTTTTAGATGTTGTGAAACGTTAATGTATTAAGCTGCAATATTTTATGAATGTTTACTTGTATGCTTGTTGAATTTTATTTGTGTACTTGGATTTATTGTTAATTGTTAGCCAGTCTCTAATAAGGTGTGTTGCATAACTGTTATTTATTTAACTTACACATTATTTGGTCATTTTGACCAATGTACATTGATCTAAGGTAGGGGGAGTGTAATAGATGACCAAATTTACTTTATATAAGTACTATATTTCTATTTAATTCTGATATCTTAATTTCCATTATGCTAGTACTGATACTTTACAATCACCTTTGAAACACTATACGATCACTTTTGAAACACTATACGATCACTTTTCTTGTTTAAAGTTAGGCAATATTATTACGCTGCTAAACAATAAGTATTTGGAATCATTTGGCACTTTTGCCAACTTAAATTTATCCCATTCTGTTTGTTAATTGCTATTAACTAGTGTCCTGTTAATTAACATGTTTATGACGTCACTTTATGACGTCAAACTTGAACGAACACTTGGACGTGAAGGTTGACGTCATAAAAGACAAGAAGCGCTCTGACCACCATTGCGGTAAGCCGTTGTTTTCATTTCTCGGAAGTTTTCCGATTTTCTTTTATTTCCCCTACCTTATTTATTTTATATGCATGTTAATTATGAAATATAATGACTTAAATATTTAATACAATTCATAAAACTTACATTTGCCTTTATTATCATTTCTTTTGTTTAATTTACACAAACGGTCCTGTGATATCGAACCGAAAGACTGTTCCCCGTTTACAGTTTAATATGCTTTTAGTATCTGGTTATCTTATTTTTTATCTTATTTTAGTGTCTGGATATTCTATATTTAAGTCTGATTTTAGAGTCTGGATATTCTACATTTAAGTCTGATTTTAGAGTCTGGATATTCTACTTTTTATCTTATTTTAGAGTCTGGATATTCTACATATAAGTTTGATTTTATAGACAAGTTACCCTTCATTTAAGTCTGAATTAAAAGTCTGGATATTCTACATTTAGGTCTGATTTTATAGTCAGATTAGGTTACACTGGAGTCTGAATTAAGAGTCTGGATATCCCACATTTCAGTTTGATTTTTGAGTCTGGATATTCTACATCTAAGTCTGATTTTAGAGTCTGTATATTCTACATTTAAGTCTGATTTTAGAGTCTGGATATTCTACATTTAAGTCTGATTTTAGTGTCTGGATATTCTACATTTAAGTCTGTATTTAGAGACTGGATATCCTACATTTAAGCCTGATTTTATAGTCAAGTTATTCTACATTTAAGTCTGAATTAAGAGTCTGGATATCCCACATTTCAATTTGATTTTAGAGTCTGTTTATCCTATACATTTAAGTCTGATTTTATTGTCAGGTAACCCTACATTTAAGTCTGAATATCCTACATTTAAGTCTGATTTTATAGTCAGGTAACCCTACATTTAAGTCTGAATATCCTACATTTAAGTCTGATTTTAAGGCCAGGTAACCCTACATTTAAGTCTGATTTTATAGTCAGGTAACCCTACATTTAAGTCTGATTTAAGAGTCTGGTTATCCTACATTTATGTCTGATTTTAGTGTCTGGTTATCCTACATTTAAGTCTGATTTAAGAGTCTGGTTATCCTACATTTAAGTCTGATTTAAGAGTCTGGTTATCCTACATTTAAGTCTGATTTAAGAGTCTGGTTATCCTACATTTTAATCTGATATAAGAGTCAGGTTATCTGATTTTTATGGAAGCACTGGAGGGCCCTTTTGACTTCTGACTTAATGACTTTTGACTTGGGAGTTATGATTTTTGACTTGGGACTTTTAACTCAAGACTTATTACTTCTTAGTTGTGAAATTAATTAATTAAACCACACTTTAAGAGAGCACGTGAGTAATGAGCGAAGATGGCTGTGTTGTGCCAAAATATGAAATTCGTGTTTGCGTGTTGTTTTCTGTGCACTCTGTTGAAGATAACAGCTGGTGTGGTGCCAGCTTACCTGCCTTTGTCGTCTCCGAATGTTGATAAAGCATCACTCATTGAAGAATATTTCAAACAAGGTTTTAAATACAGTGAAATTCTTGGATTTTTGCTACTTAAGCATGGTATTTTGTTGTCACTGCGTCAGCTGAAAAGAATCTTGAAGAAGTTGAACCTGAAACGTCGAGGTGTACATTTGCAATCGCAGTTGAAAAACGTTGTTTGTGTAATTGGCACGGAAATGCATTATAGTGGACAGTCTGTCGGTTATCGGACGATATGGCGCTGGCTGAAAGTGAATCATAATGATGGATGTAAGCCATAAAGATGTTATGGATATAATGAAGGCAATAGATCCAAATGATGTTGAAATGAGAAAAGCACGTCGACTTAAAAGACGTTTCTATTGTGCAAAAGGGCCAAACAATGTTTGGCATTTAGATGGTTATGATAAGTTGAAACCATTCGGATTTTGTATACACGGAGCGGTAGATGGTTTTAGCAGGAAAGTTATTTGGTTAGAAGTTTTTGACACTAACAACGATCCAAAACTGATTGCGATATATTATTTGGATGCATTGAAGCGCATTGAAAAAACACCTCGCATACTTCGTTGCGATGCTGGAACAGAAAACAGTGTTGTTTGTCTTCTACAGCAGTTCTTTCGGAATGATGCAACCGACCACTTTGCTGGTAGTCGCAGCGTTATTGTTGGAAGAAGCACTTCTAACCAGCGTATTGAAAGATGATGGGGTACGCTACGTCAACAAGGAATACAGTGGTGGATTAACTTTTTTAAGGATTTGTGCGATTCTGGTCGTTTCAATGAACTCGACCAGATACATTGTGAAAATTTGAAATTTTGTTTTATGAACCTAATACAAACACACCTGGATAGAATTGCTCAACAGTGGAATGTACATGAAATTAGACCTCAGCACAATTCCGACGCACATTACGGAAAACCTGACATTATGTATTTTTTACCTGAAACGTTTGGCGCGCTTGATTATGGTACGGTGGTTGACAAACGTGATGTGACCTGTTGTAAAGACATGTATTCAGTTCCAAAGAGAAAGTTTGACGAATTCAGCGAATTGGCTTATCTGTTAAAGCCCGACCTCCAAATGCCAGTAGATGCCGATTCAGCATTGAATTTGTTCCTGGAGTTGAATGATTTAGTGGCAAACTCGTATGAAGACTGAAGTCTTTTTAAGCCATAAAGTTGTTTTGTGAGAGAACAAATGATCAACACGATCCATCATTATCATCATCATCATCATCTACATCATCATGATTATCATTATAAGTATGTTGACTGCAATGATGATTGTCATGATGCTGCTCCTCATGTTGCAGGTCGACTTTATAATTTAAATAATTATGTTGTTGATGATAAGCAGAAAGTTGATTTCGATGATAATGATTATAATCATGACGATGATGATAACTATATTAAGGATGTTGATCGTGATGATGTTGTAAACTATAGTATAATATTTTTTATAGTTCATAACGTAAGTGGCATATGTTTATTCTTATGTTTTACAGTCAATTATAACAAACGAATATGTCACGAAAGTCAAATGTTATTTTTACGTTTAAATACATCATGGCTCACAAATGTCTGTTTGTAATGCCTAGGTCACAAATAAAACGGGCGCCGTCCGATTAAACGATTTTTATAAAATCGGCAGATTTTTTGATGTCGTGGACGCCGGGCGATTTTAAATCTGATACCTTGCGTGGTCATGAATAAAACAGTCGTCGGGCGATTTTTGCCGAATCGATTTTACAGAAAGAATAAACGGATCGGGCGGTCGCCGCCCGATGTCCGTACGGCGCCTGTGCGATTTAAGAGTGAATCGGACGGTTGTCGCGCGGGCGCCGGGCGACAATGACTTTACATTTAATGACATCCTTTATAAAGCAGCCAGTTGTAATTATGCCAGCAAAGAAGTCAGCTGCCAAAGCCAAGGGGGAGGCCAAGGAGATGGTCCGTGTTGTTGACACCGAGTCACCAACGCCCAGTATCGAGGCCGTAGAAGGCGAAAATCAATCAAACATTCTCATGGACATTGAAGAAAAAAAATCATGTTTACTAGTATTCAAAAGAAATTCACAAATATATTTTTGAGGCAATTACAACTTCTTCAAGCTGAAATTACAACAAACATAAGCAGCCCGGTCACCGGATGACAAAACGATGACCGCCCGGTGCCTGTACATGAATCGTCCGGGTACCGGGCGATAATCGTGTGTCTACTTGTCTCTATTCAGGCACCGGGCGGGGCCCGGCCGATGTCCGCCCGGACTCCTTTTAAATCGGACGGTGTTTTAGTAGAACAAGAAATCGCCCGATCAAAAAATCATCGCCCGGTCGCCGCCCGGCGACCGAGCGATGTCCGCTCGATGATATTTATACTCAGTGACCCCAAAAATTATCGTCCGGCCGCCGTTAGCTTTTAAGTATTACTTAAAACTCGAAGGCGCCCGCCCGATGAGCAAAATTTTCAGCTGCTGCCGTCCGATAGTCACTGCCGCCGGACGGACGCCGGCCGATATTGCGATTTTTTGGAGAAACAGACGCCGCCCGGCGGCATTTTCTTATTTGTGACCTAGGCTTAACCGTTAACGTTTCAGTCAAGAAAAACTACGACCCTGTGACAAGTGTAGACCGAATTAGTCTCTATAGGTGTGCAGACTTACTAGGGCCTATATACTTAATTTTCAGTTAATTAAAATCTGGCTATTAAAATAAATTCACTGCCTCACGTTCATCTTTGTAGACCAAACGCCCTAGTACAAAACTTGCACAGGATATCTAGCCAGTACTACCGTATTCTTCCTAGTAATCGCCCAGGGCGCTTAGAAAATTGTGAAAGGTGGGCGCTTATTAGGAGTCAGGTCTTACAAAAGTATACAATATGTAAGAGTCACAGCTATGCAAATTCTGTTGATATCTCGTATTTAAAGTGGTCCCGTTTATTGACAAATCACTACACTGGGTTTGAAATGTGAATATTCACAGTCTTTCCTTGTACAGTGAAATTTTCTAGGCCCGCGGACGTGCATAAAAATTTAAAATGTCGATTGTGGTCAGTTGATTTTTTTTCTTTTAAGACAATTTATCCTGGGCGCTTAACCACTTACAAATGGAAAAGAAGTGATGGGCGCTTATAGAAGCATTGGCTCTTTTTAGGGCGAATGTGTAGTTATCCGTGGTAAGGTCAGCTTCAAGAATTTCCAGGATGACGCATTTGTAAAGCTAAGGACGTTTTAAACGATATTGCAATGACACTTCGTGCACAATGGTCTGACTTGTGACTTCGTATTTCTGACTAGAGACTTCCTACTTGTGACTTTTGACTTCTTACTTGTGACTTCCTACTTGTGACTTTTGACTTCCTACTTGTGAGTAGTGACTTCAAACACTTGTGGTCTTGACTTTTTACGTATCGACCTCTATTACAAATGCAAGGAATTAATTTATGGTTTGGGGATTGGCAAAGGCCGCCATGAAGCTGTACGTGTATCATAAAATGCAACCAAAATATGATTCGGGGGCTTGGTGCAAAACAGTTGTATCTCCTTCTTTATCTAGTTTAAGTTACAACCGTTTCGCAATGAGCCCTAAAAAGGGATTAAACAACTAGACTTTTTCTAGCCCTAGTATAAAGCGCCCGTGTAGGGCAAGATCATGCACCAAAACTATGATTTTTAGCTCGACTTTTCTATGAAAAGGGGAGCTATCCTACTCGCCCCGGCGTCGGCGTCGGCGTCACACCTTGGTTAAGTTTTTCGTACCACCCCACTTTATTTCAGAAGTATTACAAGTATGGCTTTGAAACTTACCATACTTGTTCACCATCATAACCTCCATCTACAGACAAGAGTACATAACTCTGTCAAGGTTTTTGACAGAATTATGGCCCTTTTTTGACTTAGAAAGTGTATTGAGCTTGGTTAAGTTTTTTGTACCACCTCACTTTATTTCAAAACCATTGGAGGTATTGCTTTGAAACTGACCATACTTGTTTACCATCACGACCTTCATCAACAGACAAGAGGACATAACTCTGTCAAGGTTTTTGACAGAATTATGCCCCTTTTTGACTTAGAAAATACATTGAATATGGGTAAAATCCACTTATTGCCTTAACCCTTTGAGATATTGCTTTGAAACTTTAAATGCTATTTCACATCATTACCCCCATCTGTACGCAAGAGAAGGTAACTCTGTCAAGGATTTGTTTTAAAAATTAAGGCCTTTTATCGACTTAGAATCTTGGTTAAGTTTTTAGTACCAGTCCACTTTTTGACTGAACTGTTTGAGATATTAATTTGAAAGTTGGAATACTTGTTTACAATCATGATTCCCAAACATGTCCAGGAGAAGGTAATTCTGTCAAAGATTTTATTTGAATTATGGCCCTTAACTGTCAATGTTTTGTATTATAGGCAAGCACTAAAAAACTTAAAAAATCTAAAAAAATTCATTCCTATCCACTTGTTCACTTTACCATAAATTATGTCATATAAACATTGCTGTAATATTCAAGGGTATCAAACAACTAGTTCACTTTAAAAATACAGAGATTCTTGTATTGCCTTTTACTGCAAAAACTTTTTTTATTGGCAAGCAATTAAAAAGTCGAGCGCGCTGTCTTACGGACAGCTCTTGTTTGTTCTTATTCCACCAGTCCTATTTTACTCTAGCAAATTTAAGATTGACATAGCACAGCTTTGGATACGAGACACCAGCACACGGAAGGTGGTTCTTTTTGTTATATTTTCCTCTAGATGACAACAATATCATTCTCAGCAAAGCTTCTACTTAAGCTCACGCGAATTAAAAACTACAATAAGAGCGTCATGGGCAGCACACTCGACTATTCTTAGTTCTTGGTAGTAAAATGAAAACCATCTTAGTCGACAAGGCAGTCAATTTTAACAAAATGCTTGACAGAGTTATCTACCCATGTCTAGGGGTTGGGGTCATGGTGGTTAACAAGTCTGCAAAATTTCAAAGCGATATCTTAAGGGACTTGGAACATAATTGATGTGGTATGAAAAATTGGACAGAACATTAAACTAACGCCGACGCCCGGATGAGGTGAAAGCTCTCCTTATTCTTCGAATAGTCGAGCTATAAATTACAGGATGTAAAATCAAGGACGATTAACACAATTTTTTGTGTTCTAAAAGCACAACATGACAATATCTTTTTACAAATGTTAGTATTTATTATACTATTGATTTAAAAAGAACTTTTATTTAACAATAAACAATTGAAGTAGAAAAAAATCAGTATTTATTATATTGATTTAAAAAAGAACTTTTATTTAGCAATAAACAATTGAAGTAGAAAAAAAGAACTTTTATTTAGCAATAAACAATTGAAGTAGAAAAAAATCAGTGTTTAAAAATCACCAGGTACAATTTAAAATACATATCATAGCAAGAACTGTCACTGTAAGATGACAATGCCCCCGAAGCGCGCTTTGACAATGTTTAAGTTTTTAGAAAATTCTATGTTCAAGGTCAGGGTCATCCTGGGGTCAAGGTGATCAATGTGTGTACCTGCAGAAAGGTCATGTCCTAAGGAATGTTGTGTTCAAATATGAAGTAAACATGTTCCCTAACGAGGAAGTTATGTGCCAATATTTTCTAAGTTTTTAGAAAATTCTATGTTCAAGGTCAATGTCATCCAGGGGTCAAGGTCATCAAGGAATGCGCCTGATGAAAGGTAATGTCCAAAGGAATGTTATGTCCAAATATGAAGTAAACATGTTTACTGTCCAATGTTAAAGTTTTTATTAGAAAATTCCATGTTCAAGGTCAATGTCATCCAGGGGTCAAGGTCATCAAGGTATGCGCCTGGTGAAAGGTAGTGTCCAAAGGAATGTTATGTCCAAATATGAAGTAAACATGTTTACTAATGAGGAAGTTATGGCCAATGTTAAAGGTTTTTTTAGAAAATTCTATGTTCGAGGTCAATGTTACCCAGGGGTCAAGGTCATCAAGTTATGCGCCTGATGAAAGGTAATGTTCCTTTTGTTCCATTTCTTGGAGCAGCGAGCTGTTCTTTCTTCTTTGCCTTTCTATTTTTAATCTTGTCTATGACTTCCTTTATACGTTGTTTCCTATGTATGTCCTGTAAATTACAAAAAGATAAAATTTCGAAAGGTGCTTCATTTTGTGCTTCATTTTGTGCTTCATTTTATCAACATTGCTTACCTGGTGTTTAAATAATATTATTTAATCACTGTTGCACAAGAGATAGTATTTTGTGATTTTGTGTACTTCATTCAAACATTCTCAATTAATTGAAGTTTCAGAATAACAATTTTCTAATACTAACCATTAAGGAGAAGACCAGATGAATAACATTGATGAATAAAATTGGTGTGTAATTGTATTTTATGCATAATCAGTCATTTAAAGAAGAGTGTTGTGTTTCTTTGTTTTTTAGTTTTGTGAAAGGTATTAATACACTAAACGAAATCGATCATTCCGACAACATGTTCTATGTACATGTATATATATCGGTCAGAATAATTATGAATATATATACTTGTATAGAATAATTACAACTATACCTGTATGCATCATCATTTTATATCAGTAAATGCATTTTGTAATAATTCAATCTTAACAAGAAGCCAATAGCTGATTTGGCATATATTTTGAAAACTCGAGCTTATCTGCAAGTTTAAATCTTAGTACTTATAAGTTTCATTAAGTATAGATTGTTTGATTGATGGAAGTTAGACTCGGTTCCCCCGTGAGGCTTGAAATGAGTCACTTTTCTCACATTGAGGGAGAGTGTTAATGTCTTATGGTAAACGCATCTAGATCTCAGTGAACAAAAATACATAGACCGTCCAAATTGTATTGCCCGATTAGTGATGGATATGTATAACATCGCTAAATTACATTAATTAAGAAGAATATTCAAGCAAACTATAAAAACTTACATCATCTGACAAATCCCTGTCCGCCATGTTGCATTTCCTGGCTTAAAATGAGCGGCAATGCATCATCACAAATTACAAGTCACAACTTAGAAGTCACAAGTCATAACTCCCAAGTCAATAGTGAAAAGTCATTAAGTCAGAAGTCAAAAGGGCCCTCCAGTGCTTCCATAGATTTTAGATGTGGGTTATCTTACAGATAACTCTGATTTCTTCGTTAATAATTATTATCTTGCATGACGCATTAAAAGTCTGCGCCTACGTGCTTTTGCAGCTGCTAGTGCTAGTGCACGGAAATAGGCGATTAAACTTGTCATTAGTATTAGTAACGAAATTATAACTCGCGCATGAACAACCTATGCAGTACAATTAGTGAGGATTTTATATCATAATGATATCGGTTGCACTGAACTTTGCGGTGTTTTAAAGGCAGAGCTATCCAATGTTACACGGGTCTACCGTGGATAATTTATCCGAATTTACAACTACAACAGTATTTTAAGAGATTTACCGTGCAGAATTTACCTATATTTACAAATAAAAAACTAAATTTATTTAAGGTATTAGGACCCTAATGGGCACTATCAGGAACTAAAGAATTGACATCATAGGTCAGATGTATACCTTAAAGTACACCTGTATGCAAAATTTAAACAAAGTTTACCGTACGGAAATCAAGTTATGGCCACTTTTCTGAACTCAAACTAGGATGTTATAAGGCCCTTTTTTAGAAATGAGGAACCTTTAAATAATCTGCAATAACATTCTAATGAAAAATGTTTTCCCATGGATTGTTGGTAAGAAACAAATAGTACCATTCAGCTAACAATCCACATAAGCAAAATTATGGTTTCTACTTAAAATTTATGAAATATGTATAAAAATGTTACCCTACCCCACCCATTTTTACCACTTGTCTGACCATTTTTCTACTTAGGGAGCCTAATTAAAAAAATTCTTAGAATTTACCCAAATGAGTGCCTGTTTTCAAAGTTTCCCTAAATTTTTAAAAAAGTATATTGGTTGATCTTGTAAAATATGAAATACTTTTACCGTCTAGTTTTGATTATATTACACTTTGAAAATATCAGGTACCATATTTATTACTAGATTTAGCATAATTTAGCCAATAAATACCTATATAAATTAAAAATTCAAAATTAAACACTTTTTTCTTTCCATATGGGACATGAGAGATACATAAATAATGTTAAAAGAAAAAAAAAAAAAGTTGACCCTTCTGGGGATTGAACCCATGCCCCTCATTTTCAATGTAGTTAACAGTACTTCTAGCCTATTTGAATACTCTTCAAAGCGGAGGTAATGCATTAGGGTGCTAATACCTTAAGGTATGTCTTTAAATTGATAACACTTTCTCTTGCTTACATAGCAACCTTATCATCTTAATTCGAGAATAAATCGACTGACACAAGTCGGTTGTTTGGTTGAATGACCAGCGAGAAATCTGTCATATGAAAATAATGACCGTGCATTATGAATCGTCCGATAAAGAATCAAACTTTTATAGCCTATTCAAATCTATATCGAGGTTAACATCAGTTACTTGTGATGGGTAATCCCCGACTAAAATGTTATTGCAATCACAGGGGGCCCACACGGTGTTTGGATGGTAAATACTGCTTGACGGTGACCTTTAAATGAGATTTTAGTCATAACCTTATAATATGTAAATAAATGATAGATGAGCAGCTCTTATAAGTAATATATGCTCATCTTTTATATATTTTTGACCTATCACTGTTTTAATTAAAACTTGAACTATACAGATTAGGTATCTACATAAAGACTTACAACAGAAATATTAACTTAAGGGCATATAAAAATGCATCGTGACTTAAACTGTTATTAACTGAATCAATAAACAGATATTACAGTATATACGGAACTTTATAACTTTATAATATAGTGTTATAAAGTGTTATAAATAATAATAGCATCCTTCATCTCTCGGGATTAAATGGTGAGAACATTGTATGTACAATATTATTTATGTCAAAACATTAAATAAATGTATTGTTGTTGTTGTTTTTATCGTTTATTCGTCTTTAACCCTCTATATAACTTGTAAAACCTGAAGGATGCAATTTGTACTCTACATGTTTGTCCACATGGTGGTAAACAAACTCATATTTTAAGTAAGTACACGTGCACTTTTTATATTCGATTAAGAAACTCAATTATATTAATACCAATTGAAAAGATTTCTTAAGCTGCTTAAGGATATCAATACTTTTTCTATAAATACACAGTTCATTCGATTTATTGTCTGATTTTATTGACCTGTCAATTATGAATGCATAACAAGACTCATCCCACTTCGGTTTGGTCCGTGTAGTTTACATGAATTAATGTGGAGTATATAAGTCATGGATTGAAAGTCACACCAGCTTTATGTGAAGGTTTTCGTTAATTCACAATAGCACAGTCGGTTAAGAGAGTGCCTGATATTTTCAAGAGAGGTCTGTGGTTCGATCCTTACTGTTGCCACTAGTACTCTTTCTTTATTTTTGCAGTATATTTTAAATGAACATATTTGTAGTGTGTTTTACGGCATGGAAAACACATTTATTGATTTTAATCCGTATTTATTTATATCTATTACAAAAAAGAAAACATTATGCCATTGCGATAAAACAGTTATAGTATATGAACCTCGTTAAATACGAGGATATAACACTGCCTGGGCGACATCTCGAGATGTTTCTGCAAAAAATTTTCTCGGTCTTACGGCCTCGCCATATTTAGCAGAAACATCCCTTGATGTCGCCCCAGCCAGTGTTATATCCTCGTAACTAACTCGTTAATATAAAAGTTTAAAGTATTTTCTACAAATATAAATCAAGTTTATCTAAAAACCGGTTTATTGTGTATTGGTCGGTCTATATGAAATTCATATTTAAACATTTGGAATGAAGACATTTTAAAGATGAACCTTGTGCACCTACTTGTTTCATAACACTGTGAATGGATTAAAGAAGACACGTTTCCGTAAGTAATAAATTGCAATATATTTAGATCATGTATTTTATAGATCTATTATTTAACTGATACAGTATTTCATTTTCGCTGCATTTTGATCTTATTCAAGCAGACAGCATCATTTTCATTGAAAAACATGTCTTATTTTTTGAGTTGCTTTTTTGTTTGTTTGTTTATTTATTTACATATGTCATGACGTTTTTTTCCGGTCACTTTCGGTTTCCAAAGTTAAACATATCGACTTTTGTTTTAAAAAAAGGTTTAAAAAGGTTTACGTCGTTTATTATAACTTTATCGATTTTTTTAAACTAAACAATTTTGCGAATCTTAGGCCAAAAATAAAATATTGTTTGCTTCCCCTCCTGCTACCTACCCTAAAAAATCACAGCTACCAAAAATTGTTAATTGCCAAACAAAGACAAAAATTTATTTTTACAAAATAAAAGGCTAGGTTCAGTCTGTAAATGAGAATCACATGTTCATATCTGTTTTATGTTTTTAAATTTGCAAACTGGGATAAATGCGGAATTTACCGAAAAAATCATTAAACTTTGATTTAATTTTTTTTTTATAAAATATGCTTGGCATTCACGATTTGTTTTGAAATCCCAATGATTTTAGAAAAAAAGAATTAAAAAAATATTTTGGATTAAAGAGGAATATATTTATACCTACCTATCAAAAAATGCATGGGTTGCGGGAGGGGGACAAAGAAAATGTTAAAGACAGCCTAAATATACCTTGTTTAAGAGCAGAATTTGATTTCGTTCGGTGCTTTGAGGGTCTATTTCCAGTGAACGCTGTACAAAAGTGAGAAAAGTAAAGGATTCGTTCAGACCTGACAAATATTAAAACCATGTATACCTCCGCATTGTGACGAAAAAATTGCTATCTATCTATAACAACTATAGTTGTTAACCTCATAACTATATATGGAGTAGACTCCTTTCTCTATCTAAATTAACAGTGTCTATTCTAGGATTTGTCCTGTTTTTGTTTGGGGTCCGCCTGGGCTCCTTGCCGTTGGTTTTTGTTGCTGGGTCGTGTGGGGGTTGCGTTCATTGAACGTCGCCTTTCCTTGTTGATCTTGTTTATCATATCTTATATAAAACATTAAATAGGTAAAACGGATCAAAGCAAACATTTCGTTATCACATTTTCACTTAGCTTATAAACCTTACAGTAATAAAACTGACAAATATAAGCTAAGTGTAAATGTGATAACGAAATGTTTGCTTTGTTCCGTTTTACCAATTTAATGTTTTATATAAGGCTTCTTAAACTAAAAAAAATTAACGCGTTAAATCTTACGATCACTTTTATATATTGTTCAGGAATACAAGTTCTCTACAGATATCATTCATGTCAGTAGAAAATAATGTATTGAATGAAAGTTTGGTTATGTTCTCTAAGTGGGGTATAAATGTACACGAAAAAAACTTTACATATCCTTAAAAGTATCATTAAAAAATAAAAACAAAATGCTTCAACGACGATTTTGAAAATCAAAATATTCATTTCAGAAAAGACGCATTGCCAATAAGAATACAACTATTTTTTATATTATTTCATAACCTGTTTATATAAACATTAAATCGTTTTATTCACTCATTCTGAATGACCATAGCGAAGCAATATCTGTACTCCTGTCATTTCTATAAATAACTTAGATCGACTGAATTTAAATTACATTCAAGCAGTAGTCTTAACAATAAAATTACCGACTTAAAATCACAAAATTTATATAGTACTATTTGTAGTTAAGCAAAACAGAAACATGATATCTTTATTGATAGACGTGTTGGCTTGTATGTTTAATCTATAAATATAAAAGTCCAGACATGTTTGAATTTCATGTGTATAGTATAGACTCAAAGGACAGTCGAAATGATATTTAAAACCAAACATGTAACTGAAAAAGTAATATGATTTATATAAAGATGTAGGGCGCGTAGTCAGGCCTATAACTAGTAATTCCTACCCAATACCCCCTATACAACTAAATAAAATTTAAATGTTTTAACAAGTTTAAAAAGTTTTTAGATTTTCCCAGAAGATTATAGACCCATGTGGTACAATATGCAAAATATATAATATGGTAAACGTGCAAAGTTGACATGATCTCTTACATGCATTACAGTAGCATATTTTACATAGGAAATGAAAACATATATATTCACCTATTACATGATGTACATGTTTATAATAATTCACATTTTCGTCGTATGTGTCAAAAGTATATATGCAACATAAGTTTTTAAAGTGTGACAAAAATCCAATTGTACCGACTTCATTTAGATTAGATTTATCACTAGTGAAGTAGATAA
The DNA here is from genome assembly GCF_026571515.1 of Ruditapes philippinarum. Lineage (NCBI taxonomy): Eukaryota > Metazoa > Mollusca > Bivalvia > Venerida > Veneridae > Ruditapes > Ruditapes philippinarum. Next base: position 25,793 of record NW_026858675.1, on the reverse strand, counting down.
TTTGAAAGATTATTTAAAATCTATATCAATTGAATATTGAATTAAATCATGTTGATAACGAAAGTGTGAATTTTACATACACTTTTACATACTGCATAATATGTAAAAAATTTGATTGTGCACGGGAGATAATTGCTATGGTCTTATCGCTCGACCTGTAAATCGATTTATTTAACATCCACCGCACTATAGCTTTAACAGTATATTGACATAAATATGATAGTCCTGCAGCTAAAGTTTACAATGTTAATTTATTTGATTTACTACAAAATGATATATATGAATACGAGCAGTTAGGAAGAGTACTATTGGCTGGCGATTATAATGCTAGAGTAGGCTTAAACCCAGACTATATTGTATGTGATAGTTTTGTACCAGATATTGACCCTGAAAGTTATTGTCCTGACCGAATCATTAGCCGGGCCTCAAAGGACAAAACATGTAATTCACGCGGCAGTCAATTACTTGATCTATGTAAGGCTACTACATTTAGAATAGTAAATGGTCGTCTTGGTAGTGATTTCAACTCAGGTGAATTCACGTACTTGAATAACAATTCATGTAGTACAATTGACTACTTATTAGTGCGCGAAAAAGATTTTTCCCTAATCCGCGATTTTACCGTTGACAATTTCAGTATTTTCAGTGATCATGCATCATTGCGTTTTTAGCTCGACTTTTCTATGAAAAGGGGAGCTATCCTACTCGCCCCGGCGTCGGCGTCGGCGTCGGCGTCGGCGTCGGCGTTGGCGTCACACCTTGGTTAAGTTTTTCGTACCACCCCACTTTATTTCAGAAGTATTACAAGTATGGCTTTGAAACTTACCATACTTGTTCACCATCATAACCTCCATCTACAGACAAGAGTACATAACTCTGTCAAGGTTTTTGACAGAATTATGGCCCTTTTTTGACTTAGAAAGTGTATTGAGCTTGGTTAAGTTTTTTGTACCACCTCACTTTATTTCAAAACCATTGGAGGTATTGCTTTGAAACTGACCATACTTGTTTACCATCACGACCTTCATCAACAGACAAGAGGACATAACTCTGTCAAGGTTTTTGACAGAATTATGCCCCTTTTTGACTTAGAAAATACAATGAATATGGGTAAAATCCACTTATTGCCTTAACCCTTTGAGATATTGCTTTGAAACTTTTAATGCTATTTCACATCATTACCCCCATCTGTACGCAAGAGAAGTAACTCTGTCAAGGATTTGTTTTAAAAATTAAGGCCTTTTATCGACTTAGAATCTTGGTTAAGTTTTAGTACCAGTCCACTTTTTGACTGAACTGTTTGAGATATTAATTTGAAAGTTGGAATACTTGTTTACCATCATGGTCCCAAAACATGGGCAGGAGAAGGTAATTCTGTTAAGGATTTTATTTGAATTATGGCCCTTTTTGACTTAGAAACTCAGTTAAGATTTTCATTCTTGTCCACTTGTTGACTTAACCATTTGAGAATATTACTTTGGAAGTTGGAGTTCTTATGTGCCATCATGAGACCTATCTGTAAGCAAGAGAAGATAACTCTGTGAAAATGTTTCTTGATTTGTACTTAGAAATTCCTAGTTAAAGTCTTGTGTGCCCTTAACTGTCAAAGTTTTGTTTTATAGGCAAGCACTAAAAAAGTCGAGCGCGCTGTCCTTCTGACAGCTCTTGTTTAATATGTTGTGATCGTATACGTGATCTAAGTCGATCTGATACAAATTTGATCTCTACGTATTTCAAATGGAATGCCGACCATGAGAAAAACTTTAGACGCGGTTTAATTGCCAAGTTGCCCGATTTTAACGAGTTATTATTAAATCATGGCAATCGTGATTTGATTTCTGTTGACAATATAGTCAATAAATTTACTGGTATTATTCGTGAGATAGCAGACCCATTATTTAAGGAAACCCGAAAAAAATTGTAATATACCGACTATTGATGATAATAACAAAACTTGGTTTGACCATGAATGTCGATCATTAAGATCTATTTACGAGGCGGCACTTAATAAGTTTAATGGGAATAAAACTCAAGAAAATCACATTGAACTGAATAATGCAAAATATGCATATAAACAATTAATAAGAAAAAAGAAAAATTTACATTATCAAAAAATGTCTAAACAATTAACAGAATTAAAGCATGCGCGACCCCGTGACTTCTGGCGATTATTTAGAAAACACGACAATAACAAGACTGACTTATCTAATGATGATTTCAAACAGTATTTTTCGTCAATGTTTGAAGATATTCAGGTACAATGTATCGATGAAGTTGTAAATTTTTTGTCAACAGACGAAATTAATATAAGTTCTGATGATGATGTGTCTAAACAATTAAATGAGCGTATATCTATTACAGAAGTACGCGAAGGAATTAGGCGTTTAAAGCGTAACAAAGCTTCATGTCCAGCTGACAATTTACTAAACGAATATTTTTTAAATGCAGCTGACATTTTAGACGGGCATTTAGCGGATTTATTTAACATTGTTTTTGATTCAGGTGTCTTTCCAGAGAAATGGGCCGAAGGTTTCATTATACCGTTACATAAAAAAGGTGATGTGAATAACGTCAATAATTATCGTGGTATAACGTTATTGAGTAATCTCGGTAAATTGTTTACGGGGATTTTAGATGCGCGAGTCGTTAAGTGGTGTGAGAGTCAAAAAATTACCAGATGCGCAATTCGGTTTTAGAAAAAATCATAGTACCGTAGATGCAATCTTTGTACTGCAGAATTTAATAGAGCAAAGCTTGAACGACAAAAAAACGTCTGTATTGTGCTTTCGTTGATCTGAAAAAAGCATTTGATTCGGTGAACCGTCACGCGTTGTGGTTTAAACTGTACAAAAAAGGATTAAATGGGAAAATTTTAACAATGTTTAGAAACATGTACAATATTGTAAAGTCTAGTATAAAATTTAATAATGAATTTTCTGATTTTGTTGAAATCGCGGTGGGCTTACGTCAGGGGCAGACAAATTCGCCGACATTTTTCTCCTTATTTATTGAAGACATCGAATCGTTTTTGCAGCAAGATAATACAACTGGCCTAACCATTAATGAAATTTGTCTTGTAATTTTGTTATTTGCGGATGATATGGTAATATGTGGCGATTCTGTAGAAGATTTACAATCGAGACTGAATTCTTTACGCGAATATTGTGAAAAATGGGGGTTAGAGGTAAACACTGCAAAAACCAAAGTTGTTGTTTTTAGGAAACGAGGGCCAGTTAAAAGAAATGAACATTTCATTTATAATGATGAACAGTTAGAAATTGTTGATGATTTCAATTATTTGGGAATAACGTTGAATTACACTGGTACTTTCGCTTTAAATATAAAATGTCTAAAAGGCAAAGCACTTAGGGCGATGCACACATTGTTAAATAATATCAAAAGATATAACATTCGTCCGGATATTTCATTGCAACTTTTTGATGCATTCGTAGGATCGATATTAAATTATGGTTGTCCTATTTGGGGGTTTACTAAGTCTTGTGAATTAGAGCGTATTCATCTACAGTTTTGCAAAACAATCCTTGGTGTAAAACAATCGACAAGTAACGCAGCTATACATGCAGAATTGGGTCGCTATCCTTTATATGTATTTCGTTTTGTACATATTATTAAATACTGGGTCAAGATTATCAATACGGATAATATGCTATTAAAATCAGTTTATGCACATTCATTGGCGCAGTATTATAATGGTAGAAAGAATTGGGTTTTCCATGTTAAAAAACTGCTTGATGATTATGGTTTTAGCTCTGTTTTTGTAAATCATGAAAACATAAATTTCAAATTATTTGTAAATTTGTTCAAGAAAACAGTAACGGATTGTGCCTTACAGAAACTATTTGGAGATATTGAGAAAAATGAAATACTGAAATCCTTGTAAATACATTTAAAACCGAGCTTTGGTATATCGGATTACTTGATTAAAATAAATTCGTTTAAAATACGTAATAGCATAACTAGATTGCGCGTGTCGTCGCATAATTTATTTATAGAATCTCTTAGACATGGGCGTAATCGAAAACCAAGAAATGAAAGATTATGTTATTTCTGCGGTAATGACATAGAAGATGAATTTCATTTTATAATCACATGCAAAAAATATTCTGACCTGAGAAACAAATTCATACCAAAATATTATGTGAAAAATCCGAGCATGTACAAATTTATTGATTTATTAAGTTCTAAAAAGAAAAAAGTCTTGTTAAATTTGGGAAATTTTATAGCACAAGCATTTAAACGCAGGGAATTAAATCAACCGAATCTTCAGACATAATTATAAAAATGTTATCTTGTTAGTAATATTACGTTATTTCTTTTCATTCTCCATGTTTTGTTAATGCAGTCCAAAGATGTAGTTTTATCATTGTATGACACTTTGCTACTAAATAATGTTAACTTTGATGATTACGTGATGTTTAATTATATTTGAACGTATGTATTTTGTGACCATGTGCATTTTGTACACGTCTTATGTGAATAAACTATCTAAACATAAAATTTAATTTCTTAATATAATTAACTGCAATTATCTAATAAAATGGAACAAATTTGTATATAAATGTGTATTGTCCAGACAATAATAAAAATTATTTTTCTAATAAACTACTTTGTATGAAGAATAGTTCGAAAACTTAAGGGGCATAATCTTGTCAAAGGCGAAATACAAGATTAGCCACTCGGTAAGTTGCTCTATATAGTCTAAAGATGTATGTTTACTTATGTATTTTTCATTCCCAGATCTTGCCATCAATGAGGAGGAACAATTAGATAACAGCAGTTTCGCTTGTAAAATAACATCTAGATATACATATATTTGAGCTGTGAAAATTATATTATATAGGATGTATCACACTTTTATATGAAATATCACATATTCATATGACTAACATACATTAGTTAATGTGAATGACATTTTTCCAAAAGACGATTGTTAAATTGAAAATAGGTACATGTAGTTGTTATGGTAATATGTTTGATCATATATTATTATGTATATACTGTATATATTGATAGATCCCTTTAAAGCCCGGACATGATACTAAGTAGAGTGATTTTTTTAACAATTTAACATATTAAACATAGAACTAATAATCAAGACTATCTCTTACTTTAATATCTTTCTTTCACATATTGAATGTCACCTGTAAGCGCATTTTAACTAAATTCCAATACACATTTTTTTCTTCAAACTTTTCCGTCATGATGCTGTCAATGGCAAGCAGTTAAATGTATGTTTATTCGTGGTTGATTTCGAGATTTCGTTGGCACTAAACATGCCGACCTGGCAGTTTGAAAAGCAAGTTTTCAAGTTTAAAATTTCATTTTTAGTATATGAATGTAGATGGCTAAATATAGATATATCTCTCGTACGCTGTGTTAGCACGTATAGGGATGAAAAAAGTCTTCCTTTTAAAAAAAAATGTTTTAAAATGCGTGAGCGAAATATTGACCACATCGAGAAATAAGCTACGACGAGATATATACCTTGTATATATTATATGTCTATATATAGATAGTAATTTTGTTATTGATGATCCATGGGAGAATATTTTATGACAATTTTAGCGTTATTGGCAAGACAAAGTGCCGAGAGAATAAGACACATACGTTTGTCAACATTAAGCTGTCAGAGTTATTAAGCTTTGTACCGACAATCAAAGCATAAACAGTTCAAATTCAAAGTACACCCCTTCAATGTCAAGATCATTTAAATGTAAAGATCTAAGTTAGTTTGGTCCAGATAAACGTTTTATCTAAAAGGATGTTGTGTCTCAATATGAAGACAATCCGTTCATAAATAACAAATTTCTTGCCAGTTACAGTAAAAAAAACTAACAAAAATAATTTGACCTTGAAGGTTTATGTCATTTATGACCCAATGTTAAGTTAAGGCTGTTCAACTGACACAACGGGACGGATCGCAGAGGGACGGGACAAAGTGATTCCTATATAACCGTCCCCTAAAACTATGTTTGCCGGCATATACATGTAGAAATAATTATTCAGCATTGTGCTTAAGAAGGATGACCGCCGCATATACACGGAATGGGGCAGTATACCGAATAAAACAGTGTTATGAGTCAAATCAAAGTTTATATGAAAGATGTGAAATAATTTGTTATATGTAAACAGAGTAGTATTTTGTCTTTCATACAAAACACACTTTAGCTTTACTTCCTACAAAATTGCAACAGCCGAACAAGATGGTTCAAGTAAAAGGTTAAAACATAAGTTATATATAGGATAAATCTATACGAGAATATAAGTGTTATATTTTTCATCATTGTCTAATTATTGATATTAATCCGTTACTTCTGTTTGACGCAGCATGATCTAATATGTTTCCTGTATCTGATTTGCAGGATCCAATACAATTCCAGTATTTATCGCAGCTGGGTCCAACGCGTGTATTGTATCTTACTGAACGATCGCAAACATTTTTAATATCAGCCTGCAGGAGCTAATATAATTATTCTATTGGACGCAGCAAGATCACAAACATTTCTTCTTGTAATTAATGCTGCTAGGTTACATATATTTCCTATGTCTGACTTCATGATTCTTATTTAGCGATGCAGGATAATTTTTGTTTCCTGTATCTGACTGCAGGATATATTTCCCCTTTTTATCGCAGCAGTCTCAAATACAATTCCTGCACAAATATTGTCTGAATTTGTCTGCAGGATCCAATATAATTCCTGTATTGAACTCTGCAGGATCACTTATGTTATCTGTATTTGACTTCAGGATCCAATATATGTAGGATCTAATGAATATTCTGAAATTACTTTGCACGATAGCATATATTTATAGTTTCTGACTGCAGGGTCAAAATATATTCCTGTAGTTGACATTGCAGGATGACATACATTTCCTGTATCTGACTGCAGGGGTTAATATCATTTCTTTGGTTAAGGATGCATTATCACATACATTTAACGCTGCAGGATAAATTTTGTTTCCTTTATCTACCTTCAGGATATATTTCCTGTTTTTATCGCAGCAGGCTACGTTTCTTGTTGTTGACTGCCGCATCACAAATATTTTCTGTATTTGTCTGCAGGATCCAATACAATTCCTGTTTTTATCGCTGTAAAAACAGTTATATTTTCTGTATCTGACTGCAGGACCCAATATATTTTCTTATTGTATATTTTTCGCAATATGAGCCAATACCTTTCCTGTATCTGACTGCAGGTTCTAAGCATTTCCAGGATCTGACTGCAAGATCCAATATAGTTTCTGTATTGAACGCTGCATGACTGCCTATAATTCTTGTATCTGACTGCAGGATCCAATATATATTCTGTAGTTTCGTTGCATGATCATATACATTTCCAGTTTCTGACTGCAGGGTCAAATATAATTCCTGTAGTAAACATTGCAGGATGACACAAATTCCATGTATCTGACTGCAGTGGTCAATATAATTCCATTAATAAAATTCAATATAACGATGCAGTATCACATAAATTTAACGCTGCATGATAAAGTTTGTTTCATGTATCTGCCTCAGGATATTTTTCCTGTATCTATCGCAGCAGGCTCAAATACGACTTCTGTATTTGACTGCCGGACCACAAATATTGTATTTATCTGCAGGATCCAATCCAATTCCAGTCTTTATCGCTGTAGGAACACTTATATGACAATTGCATTGAAATGGTCCTGACTGTCAAGGTCAAGTTATTGATTGTCCTTACTTTGTTATTTACTCGCATATATATTAGGTTCATACTTCGACTACCAAAGAACACATGACAAAATCGAATTATTCTGATATGAGTTTGACCTTTAATTGACCTTTACAGTCAAGTTAAAAAAAGAAAGAAATTTATTTGTTACAAAGAAATGATGTTTTGTAGAGAGGTCTCTACTATAATATTCTTCCTCTGTTGTATTTTATTTAAGAAATAAGAAAAAAGTCTAGCTTGACCCCAGCTAAAATGATGGCTCTTGTTAAAATCATTGCAATAAATGAATAAATATTAGCAAAACTAATAATCTCTCTAAATATTTAAATCAAAAATTATTACATGGCTTTGTGGAAAAACTATTAAACGGATAGTTTATCGGAGCCTCGTAAGCCATTGATCGGTCAGGAAGTGACGGGGATAATATTTTATAAAATCAAAAGGCTGCAAGCTGTGTAGTATTTTCTGATATTTGCAATCTAAATCGTACTGTTTACTGTATGTTTTTTCCTGTAGATGTTTATTTTTATTATACTATAAGCACCGAGATGCAGCGACTGCTTTTAAATTTTTTACTATACAGTCTGAGTTTGGTTCAAACGTCATTTTGCATGACTAGAGTGGCATCAAAAAATCATTTATTTTCATTTTCTATGACAGCCACACTTTATCCTTGCATATCGTGGCTACTTCCTTAAAAAAACACACACACAAAAATAGTTGCCTCGACTTGGATTTGAACCCCAGACCTCTCACACCTCTCCGCTACCCCTGCACCACGGGGGCGTTTAATGAAGATAGTCTTAATAAAAACAAATAATTCTAAATTTAGAATTTCCATTCCGGTTTTGTAATCCTTATTAATTTTGAGGCATTTTGTTCACGATAAACCTGTTGTTTAACACTGATGTAAATAATTAAGCGAAAATCTTCTCGCCAAAACAGTCCGACATGTACATGTACATATTCCACTACTCGAATTGGAATGCGTTGTAATTTGTTGGATTCTTGTAACAAAATAAAAATATTTTTTTCTTTTACATCGCTAGTTTAAAGCTGTTTTGAGAACTACTTGTTGTTAGGTTTGTTGTGAAATTTTGTGTCAGAGATTGAATGTTAGCATTGTATTTCCTGATCTGCGATTAGAAAATACAAAAATGTTGAGGTACATTTAGCGGTTGTCATTTGTACAAAATTTAATACGAAGGAGGTTTTCGGGTATTTTCATATAGACGTATAGGCAAAATTAAAACTGTTCAAAAGAATTTCTTTAAACTTGGCATGTTGTTAGAATATGATAACAGAAATATTTTAAGCGAAAAAAAATTTGGGGTCACCGTTCTCGTTTTTGAGTTATCTGCCCCTGAATACTATAATATTTGTGATACGTTTTAAAATATGCGTACTTTTTCACTCAGTTAATCTGTTTTGTAACTTAAATTTAAATAAATAACATGCCGCACACGTTGTGCCTGTTTTACAAAAAATATTTCCGCTGCGTCCTTAGCGCCAAAATAATCTCCGTTGCATATTTTAGTGATACCTCTTGTTCCCTGCCCGTCATTAGATTATGGACGGGTCTCAACGGGTTTTAGAACGATCGACTAGACTGGCTCATTGGCACGTTATTTATTATGTAGATAAAATAAGATTATTATAAAAAGAATATGATATTCAAACATGACACAATCACTTCAGTTAAACGTTTATTTTAATACTTTAAAGCTCTGTGACATGTTGTACATCGGAAAAGCTATTTCTATTCTAAATTTGAAAACAATTTGATTTTGTTAAAACAAAAAAAAAATGCAGAAAATCAAGTCTAATATTTTCCTCATTGCTATACGGATAAATGCATATCTACTAGACGGCGTGCGCCGTCTAATAATAATAGTGTTACGATGTGTATCTTAATCTTTGGAAAATAAGTGGAAAGGATTATCGGAGGAAAACGATGTCTGCTTTTAAATATACTGTCAGAGCTTAAAAGTAATGTCGTCTAATATGCTTATTTAATCATACTAATAAAGCATTAGGCGCAAACAATAGATGATGGTTCATTAAAAACAATTCAAATCGTTGACTGTCGTGAAGGCCCTTAGTACTGTCTAGTTAACAATGACGGTAAAATACGCTAAAATTGTGGTCTGCAAGACAATATGGCCACGCACTGTAAGCTAAAAATGGCGGACCAACAGTAACATTAACCATTGACTGTCGTCTGCTAGCGCATTAAATCGTTACGCTAGAGCAGACTCAAAAAGTCCCTAATTTTAACGTCCTTCAAAATGGTGAATTTATATAAAATATAGGAAAACAGAAAGGTCAAGGACATCTTTACTCCCAGCCTTGACTACAAGTTAAGGCCGCGTCTACACCTATTCAAGTTTCTTACATGTCACATTTAGATAAGCCTACAACATATAATCAGGCACAATTTTTACTGAAATGTCCTATTTAGATTGCCTAGGATTTATGTTTTTGTCTTAGCAATGCTATCATGTTTCTAAAAAAATGTGTGAATAAATAAGCGGGAAAATGATGCAATAAGCTAAAAAACAATGGAGTAAATGAAATGTGTAAAATAGAAAATGTGAATAAAAATATTTTGAGATTATAAATTGAAGCATATTATTTATTTGATGAATGTTTGTCAATAAATGAACAATATCATTTAAAATCTATTGATTATACTTTTGATAAACAGAATTTTTGCTCTTCTGTGTATCAGTGTATCGATTTGTTCCTTTGACCAAAACATTGTAAACATTTACTGAAATTCACAGGTCATGTACACTGAATCAACAACAAAAAATATTTGAAAAATAGTAAAAATAACAAGAATGTCACACCTTCGGGCACATGTTTTGTATCAAACCGGTGTGATCAGTGTCTTGACAGCCAAAAACTTGAAGCAAAAAAGAACGTGTTCTAATTTTCTTGCAAGAAATTATCTTCATGGATGTAACATAATTTCTCGTTAAAAACGATTCAAGTAGGGTGTCTACATTATCCAATACAAGAGGATATGATACTTGCATTCAAGACTTGGATAGGTGTAGACAGGGCCTTTAACGCAATGTGAATGTACGGATTTACCACTTAAAACTGACGTATTTTCAATAGTAAGATATCCAAACTATGATACAATAATAAGACGTTTACCCATTGACAATAACCAAAGTACTCCATGTCTTAAACGGGGACATAGCAGCAAAAATAAAACACCTAAAATGACCAGTCCAATGACCAATCAAAGCAAGAGCGTTAATGAAACTTAAGACAATAAAGACTCATTGCGTTTTAGGACTGCTGACACGTTGCTCACTTGGTCCGATGTAACTAAAGTTGAAAGCTTAGTTTCCAATAATTGTAGGCATCTATAGAAAAACTTAAAGATTTTGCTGAGACCTTTATTACAATTGCCTAGTCAACTAAAAATAGTTGATCCTATGACATGTTTGCATTTCTGTTGTGACAACTACGACCCATAAAGCGTCACAAAGTAGGAGGTTGGTCGATTAAGGAGGGTGTGTAAGGCCATGTTTACACCTATTCAAGTTTCTTACATGTCACATTAAGATAAGCTAAATAAACGGCCCTTTCAATATTTAATCAGGCACAATTTTTACTGAAATGTCTAATTAAGATTGTCCAGGATTTATACCATACTATCATGTTTCTGTAAAATATTTGAATAAAAAAGCGGGAAAATGATGCAATTAGCTAAAAACAATGGAGTAAATGAAATTGAAATGTATACATTCTTTTAAAATAATGGAAAATGTGAGAAAAATATTTTTTGAGCAGATAAATTGATGCAAATTCTTTATTTGATGAAAGTGATTCACTAAATGATCATTTAAAATCCATTTTGACTTCTTGAAAAACTGATTTTTTTTTTGATTTTTTTATTTATTTATTTTTTTGCTTCTGTGTATCAGTGTATTGATCTCCTCTGACCTGACCAAGATATTGTATACATTTACTAAAATTTACAGGTCATTAACACTGATTCATAACAAAAACAAGTCAGAAAATAATTTAAAAAAAACACTATCACACCTTCGGGCCACATGTTTTGTGTCAAACCGGTGTTATCAGTGTCTTGACAGCCAAAAACTTGTAGAAAAATAGGACGTGTTCTAACTTTCTTGCAAGGAATTATCTTCTTGGATGTCACATAATTTCTCTTCAAAACTCATTCAAGTAGGGTGTCTACACTATGCAATACAAGAGAATATGATACTTGCATTCAAGACTTGGATAGGTGTAGACGGGCCCTTAAAGAAGATACTGGGTCTACCAAGTTTGTTCAAATAAAAGCCCTGGGGTCAAAATTGGCCCCGTTCCGGGGGTCATTGATTTCCTCATATGTATATAGCAAAAACTTAAAAAATCTTCGTTGAAAAAACCCAAATAGCTAGAGTTTAGATATTGAGCATGAAACATCTTCTAGTAATTGTTTACAAAGTCTGTTCAAATAAAAGCCCTTGGGCCCCGCCCCAGGGGAGTCATTGGTTTTAACTATATGTGTATAGTAAAAACTTAAAAAATCTTCTTTTAAAAAAAACCAATGAGCTAGAGCTTAGATGTTTAGCATGAAACATCTTCTTATGGGTGTCTACCAAGTTTGTTCAAATAAAAGCCCTTGGGTTAAAATTGGCCCTGCCGGAGGGGTGGGGAGGGCGGGAGGATTGGGGGTAGATCGTTGTTTTTCATTATATGTGTGTAGTAAAAACTTAACATCGTGAAACATCTTCTAATGGGTGTCTTCCAAGTTTGTTCAAATAAAAGCACTTGGGTTTAAACTGGCCCTGCTCCGGGTGCCTTTATACAGGTGAGCGACCTCAGGGCCATCATGACCCTCTTGTTTTTATAATTTATAAATAAAGTAACACAATTGTTTAAAACTCGTTTCTGTAATGTATAATATAAATTAATTTTAAACTTAAAGTTTTAAAAGATGAAGCAGTCTTTAACCAGGGCTGGGAATCAAAACTGCGTCGTATCCTACAAAATGTAAACAAACGCCGCCATCTTGGAACGAAAAACGTATGTTTTTGTTTATAACTCTTTTTGTTGGAAATGACTGAAAACAAGATATATGTATTAACACGCTACACTATTTTCCGCTTCGTTCGGTATATGTTGCTTGCACAACTATTTTGTAAAACAAAAGTTATAGCGAACTTGCAACTCGAAGCGGGGCAGAATTTTTATGAAAATGTGTGGATACGACGCAGTTCATATTGCTTTATCTATCATTTTTCCTTCAAATCAATTATATACTCGTTTTCAGAGTTCACCATAAACGTCAAAACATAATTTTGCATCATTTACTAAACTTTCATTTAAAAGAGATGTTTATTTTCCAAGAAAATAATGATTTTTACGAAATGATACGACGCAGTTGAAAATAAAATATGATACGACGCAGTTGTATTTTCATTGCAGGCTGAATATTGGTTAAACTATTTAAATTATGTGCTAGGTATGCCAATAACGTCCTACAACATTTTTTGTTTACAACTTAAGTCAAAAGCAGAGGTCACTCATTGGTTTCATAAAAATGGAAATGTAATACAATTCTATAGGCTGCATTTTTCGGTCGCATTTTAGTACTAATCATAAGCATCTACAAATTCCGAAAAGCTGTATCAAATGCAATATACATTGAAACACGTGATCGCACACCCATATTATTGCCTTAGCATGCTTATTAACTTGTTCACGTGAGTTCGAAATGGGAGTGATTACTATTTTTGATACAAAATTCAATATTCCAGTGTAACCTCCACTGGACCCTGTATTAATCAGGAATGACTTTTTTCTTAAAAAAAAGAGAAAACATTACAAATTTTGAAAAGGTCTCTCGCTATCGGGAATGCACTAATTGCATGCCTACCGTTGTTACTTGTAATGAGCAATTATTTCCGTCAATTCCGTTATTACTTTTGTCTTTTATGTGCCAATTTTATTGTATTTCATTTTCTTAATAATCGACGAGGACAGATGAGCTTTATTATTTGAAACCTAACATTAAATTTTTAAAAATAATATTATAAATGGTTAAGCTACAATATATTTTTGCAAGTAGGTTATGCGTTCCGTTTAGTCATTTTATGTTCAGCGCCGCGGAACTTTACCCCTGCGTTTCTTTATCGCCGATGAGGAAAATGTCTACGGAATGTATTTTTATATATTTGCACCTAAGTATCATTCTTCTCCATCAAAAAACTTTTCAAAATCGAGTTAAAATTGATACAACTACAAATTATTTTGTAAAAAAGGTGTCCGTTTTGCAAAGGTATTTTACGCTATGCACCGATAAATTTGATACAGATATAGGCAGACATGATCTTTCAACAGTATTGAAGAATTATTAAGTTTTCACAATATTGAACAGAAAATGTCAGATTATCGTATCGAATTTTCAACAGACTAGAGACATGACATCTTAACATACCTTCATACGAAAGTGTGATTTTATTTGATAATGAATTGCCTGAAAACTGTAACAAAAGTTTTCAGAAAATGACTTCACAGAGGATTACCCCCTGTTTACATTGAAAATTTCTCTGCTATTAATACCAAAAATAAGAAATTTAAATTTTATTCTCTTTATAATTATTTCAAATATTTATAATCTTAAAACTTCACGTCAGAAGTTAATAAAAAAGCTGCTTATTTGTACAGCTGACGTTAACAAATTTTGTTGAAAAAAAACAAATCAGACAGGTGTGTCCGACCGAGGCCGAGCTGTTTATGTTTACTGAATTCAAATCACTTGAACTGAACTGCTATGAATTCGAAAACCACCAGGGACTTTTTTATTCTTTTGTGTGGAAAACCTATCAAGCTAGTTTCAAAATGTCGACGGTTCTCTGCAGGTACAACATTTTGCCTGAAATTATGCACAAAGGCGCACCTGAGATCCTCGCCCCTAGTAAAGCTAATGTGTAGAGTGAAAGTTTGAAAAGAAACCACAAAAAAGCAGTCCATTACCCAGAACATGCAGAACCACAGTTAACTTAGAGCGTAGCTAGCCAAAATGAATTTAAGTTAATAGATTTCTACTTTTTTTTTTTGCGAAAAAAATTAAGGATAATATTGAACATACAGGAAAATATAAAAAATTATTTCAGATATTATGATCAATAAGGTAACATGTTCATGTTTAACAGAAAAGTAGCTTACGCAATGTAAACTTTCAAATTATATGTTATATTGGACATGACACATTGTATTCTAAATAATCAACGGAACATTGCTTTACACCGCAAATGATCTGGGTTTTTATCTAGCGCAAGTGATTATTCCATAAAATAGAAATATATTGCCAAAATTATCCCTGTTGAAAAGACTGCAATGAAAATACAACTGCGTCGTATCATATTTTATTTTCAACTGCGTCGTATCATTTCGTAAAAATCATTATTTTTTAGAAAATAAACATCTCTTTTTAATAAAATTTTAGTAAATGATGCAAAATTATATTTCGAAGTTTATGGTGAACTCTGAAACAAATAAATAATTGATTTGAAGGAAAAATGATAGATAAAGCAATATGAACTGCGTCGTATCCACACATTTTCATAAAAATTCTGCCTCGCTTCGAGTTGCAAGTTCGCTATAACTTTTGTTTTACAAAATAGTTGTGCAAGCAACATATACCGAACGAAGCGGAAAATAATGTAGCGTGTTAATACATATATCTTGTTTTCAGTCATTTCCAACAAAAAGAGTTATAAACAAAAACATACGTTTTTCGTTCCAAGATGGCGGCGTTTGTTTACATTTTGTAGGATACGACGCAGTTTTGATTCCCAGCCCTGTTTAACATAATTAGTACAAACCTACGCTTACTGGTTTTGAATGAACTACCATTAAATGTGTTATAATTTACGCAATTAGATAGGTTTAATGTGTTTATGTCATTTACCAGACAATACTAGTATTATCTGTGCAAATCTCACTAGAGCGTTAGCTTTAAGGTTGTAATATTAAATTACGATAAAGACGTTTTTTAAACTTATCTCATCAAACATCAAACGCGGACACAAAAAACATTTACAACAAGATATGAATAAATGTCAATTTAACAAAACTAAATCTAAACCTGTAAACGTTGAATAGTTTTGACGCATTATATTATCCTTTGTTCATGCTCAATATAAGAGAAAATCGGAGAACAGATATGACTATAGAGAAGAGATTAAACGTGTTTTATTGTTGTGTTTGATAAAGAAACAACTTTGCTTACTTATTGAAAGATAAGAAGTATTAAAACTTTGTGTGAAAAAAAACAAACAAGCGTTTCATCAGCTGCATATTGAGGCGTGGTTTGATTACTCGGCGGTGGTAAAATAAAATAAAATTACACAGTGTCTGATAACTTTTTAAATCATATATCTAAAGGTTAGATAAGACAGTACTTATTAAACAAAATCATCAAAATAGTAACCCCATTCTAATAAGCGCTTAAAATGTAACACTTTATTAGAGAGGTCATCAGACCTCTCCACAGTGTTTAGACTGATTCCTGGCGGCATCCATTTTTGCGTATCTGATTGTAGTAAATGAATCTCATTTAAACCGTAAAATCATTAGGAGCAGTCTACAAAAATTGTAAATGCGCATGCCCCGCTTCAAAATACGACTTAACTTAAACGAAAAATTAACATCGAAATGAACAAATCGGTACATAGAAAAATCTGGAAATATTTTTTACGTTACTTAGCGCTACGTGGATCTTCATATTTGGCATGGAGGTTGTTCATGACCATAAGGTGACCCCTACTTATTTTGAAGTCACTGGATTAAAGGTCAATGACTTAAAAAAAGCCTGTCCGCTCAATTGCTTAAGAATGCTTTGGTCAACAGTCTTGAAGGCATATTTGGTATTGAGGTTGTTTATGACTAGTAGGTGGCCCCTTTTGATTTTAGGTGACTGTGTCAATGGTCAATGTCACAGGGATTTACTGTAATAAGCTTGTCTGCTCAAATGCTTAAGAGTGCCTGTCCGCAGTGTATTGATTTTGACATTTTCACATTTGAAGCATCTAGAAAACATATTTTAGCAATACACTGGCTTAGTAACCTCACATTTGGCAGTGAGGTTGTCCTTGAGCTCTAAATGGCCACTGTTGATTCTGACAAAGTGGTATGCGGGGTATTCACGCCATGACAGTGGCAATTCTAGTTATTTTTGACATATCTAAAGAAGATTGTGTAAAAACTTTATATGATACTAAAACGTTTGTCTTGAAATATTATGATATTCTTTAGCATTTTACATATTTTTTCAGGTTTGGCTCGGAGCTAACAGAACACGCCTATGTACGAAATGCTTTAAGTGGGAAAGACAAACTTTGCAAGCAATGGCTTCATATAGCCCTAAACTGTTAGAAAAGAAATACAATAACTGGGTTAAAGCTCAGTTAGCTGTGTTGTTTACTAAAGAAGGAGTTGAACCTTTTGTTTGTAATGAAATCCAACACTTTCAATTAAAATGTTTACATGATATATGTTACCTAAATGGCTTACCAAGTGGGACTTGTTGTTCAGGTTGTTATACGGAAAATCTTGTAAAGTGTCCTACAGCTAGATTATGTAATGTTGGGCGTGGGAAATCGTGCAGTTATCATCGAAATGTCACAACACAGTACAATTCTTCTGGCTGTCCTAACAAGATATGTCATAATTTCAAAACTGAAATACAGAATGCACATAGATACAACGGTCCGTCGTACAAAAACACAGATGCTACCAAGTGGTGCAGTAATTCCTGGGAAGTTGCGAAATGCTTCATGCCCCCAGATGGGTATAAAGACAAGGCATCTGCAACAGAAACAGACTTCAATGGGATAATCAGCGTTATCCTTAATCACAAAGACTTCCAGGGAAAAGTACAGGAAAACCTCAATAATAAGATAAACATATTTGAAGAGGTAAACAATATTTCGATACTATTTAATAATATAAAAACTTATGTTAAGTGCTAAGTAATAAAACAAAAGATTAATATATTTTAATGATCTAATGAATTTAACAATACGGTTTGATATCTATAATAATAAATTGACATTTTATCATGCTGTTTGGAATTATACTAGTAAGGAACGAATTTAACTACTATTTAAAAGTATGCTAGTTTACAGTATGTCATTATTAACTTACTGAGTATAAAGCTAAATTTTTGCTGCAAAACGAAAGTTAATTATATGCCTGTATGACAGAAATATGCATTTTCCTTAAAAGTGAATGGTGCGTGTACGAAAACATTGCTACATAGTTGAAGCTACATGCTTCAAGATGAGCCACAAATATTTTTCAAGACTATCAACATGTTATGTGGGATAAATAAACTGATTTTGCAGTATTTGTTATCACATTTCTTTTGCGTGACTAACGTATTTTTCAAAATAATAATGTCAAATAGCAAGAATCTGGAGGCATGCGGCTTTAAATATGTATTTTTGATATCCGCATTATATTTTTTTCCGGGACATTTATTATTTCTTTTTACGAACAATATTAATGTGTGTTAAATAACAAAGACATGAAATATTCATCTCTGTTAAAAAATCAACATTTTTATTAAGGATATAATGTTATATTATTGTTAATACATTTTAGGATTATTTATTTGATAAAGCTTTATATCATATAGATGTTTTAGATAAAATCAAATAAGAATTGTTATTCTACTTTGACCAGGCAAGAGAAATTGGAAGACATGTTCGCCATTCATCAAAACTTGAAGTGGAAGATCCAGATCTTCAGAAATATTTCAAAATATTACAGCATCTACTTTCTGACCCCGTGTATTTAGCTACTGACACGCATGCGCAGAATGCAAAACAGAAACTTATACAGGTGATTAAACTAATTTATTACTTAACACGTTACATATTTTGTTGTATGACTAGAACACAGTGCATTTCGTAAAAGTATACAAATCTTATTAGATAATCTTCATTAAATTTTTGAACAAATCAAGTTGTTTCCTTGATGGAAAAATACTGTTTCCCCTTCAGTAATGGTCGATTCTCAAAAGCGTTACATAGATTGCCTGTTGTTTGCTGAATATGAATATTGTGCGTAAACATAATAAAATGTTCCGGGGGAACAAAACAGTCTGCTGTTGTTAAATGTTTACAATTTCGCAACGGCTCATAGGAAAATATACAAGCAAATCTTTTTTCATAAACGAAATTTTATAACGTTCAAAACGCCCTCCGACAGATACAAAAATAAGGAAATTCAATTAAATACACGGCGATAATTGCTCTATGCTGAAGCTTTTTAGTAATTTTCAAAACGTTTTGTTTGTAAACAAACCTTGGTTACGCTCTTGTGACTAATATTACGCGACATAGGAACAAACACTTGTTTTGTTTACTGAAAAATGGCAATATTTTGTTTTGTACATTTAAAATTATCATAACTTTGATCAGCATACAATTTACATTTCATTAGTGACAATATTGCACACGTAGTTTTTACAAATAAATACTGAAGATGCAATATATTTTTGAAAAGTACACTTTATGATTAACATATATTAAAAAAATCTGATGTATTAGTATATTTATTGATATTGTATAATTAATGGTCTTTATAATAATTATAATTATAATAACTATAATTATTATAGTTGGAAAATGACACTCTTGTCATTGGTAAAGATGATGTCAGGAAAGTACTAGATGATGTGGCAACAGCACTTCAAGACAAGATGAAGTCTGGGTTAGATGATCAATATGACAAAATTAAACAAGAAATGATTAGAAGAAAACAAGAAGATCTTCTATCTCTTGAGTCTCAAACTGATGCTGCTTTGAAAAGAGTAAATGACGAAGGGGACAAAGAAGTTGATATGATTCAAAAAGAAGGAGATAAAGAACGAAAAGATCTGGCAGAATTAGGAGAGACGTTACAAAATGAACTGAAAACAGCAACTAAAGCCGAGAAAGAAGAACAATATATTGATTCTAAACAAAGTAAGTGATAAAACAATTTATCTCATGACATCATTTCTTTTTCATGTGCTATAACTATCACGATTATTTTGTAGATTATTTTGTACGTAGCGCCTGATTAAATATAACCATTGAACCTCCAGGTTTACACCGCATGATTTTCTAAAATCATCTTTTCATTATTCCTGAATAGTCTGTATCAAATGCTCATTGTACTCCATCTAGCCTCGTTTGTATTTTTCAAGTCCAAATCAAACCCATATTAAATCCAGTTTGTACACCGTCTAGCCTCGTTTTCATTTTCCGAATCCAAATGTCCAGATCAAGTTCATATTGTACTCAAAGTGACTGCATCTGTAATTTACCATTTTTATAATGCTAAAACAGCTGAAACGTTGATTTTATGTGTTATCTTTAAAGCAGCAGGCATCCAGAAGATAACAGAAAAAACTACCGTTTTACTAATATTTCGAAATCCCTCCTCAAAAAACATTATATAGTTGAAAGAAATCGAAACGACACTTCAGAATGTTCAAGTTTTAACATTATTGCTCTGAAAACAAACAGTTCGCTTTTCCTCCAATGTATGTTGTATGTTGTTAATGCTTAATGAGGGTCCATCCGCCCTTTCGGGCACAAAAAGCAGCTTTCGCTGTCGACCCCGGACATGTCACCAGTCATGCCCTGAAAGTATGTTATAATTCTAAAATGGTGACCTATTTGATTGGAATTCAGTAATTCACTGAATGAGCCCAAATAAAATGCAATTGTTTTTAGAGTTATTAATGAAATAATACACGGGAGGCCAATGAGACCATTGTGTGCATTATGTTGTTTAGTTAAAGAATGTGTTGCTGCCTAAAATAAAGGATCAAGAAGCGGGCGGGTAAGGTTTCCCTGACATATAGACGTACGGACAAGCAATGGTGCTTTCGGACCGGTGTTTTTTGGTTCGGTGCCTCAGACAAGCAAAACGGACAAGTTCACTCCTTCCAGTTTTCAGCTCCGCCATGGACCATGGCCTGCTTCCCTCATCTGGTGGGTCTAGAAGAACTCTTCCACGTCTTCGGTCTTCGAAGATGTCTTCTTTGACCTCACCCCTTAATGCCTACTTTGAGAGTGCGACATTTTTGGGGCTTGGTCATGGACTTCTCATCCCCTCAGAGTGGTCTTCTTCATCCCGTCATGTAGTTCTTCCAGATGTCTCAGATATATTGAGATAACCGCCTGATATGTTACCATCACTCGCATATCGATCCGACTGCCGGTAAGCCACAGACAATTTAGTAATTTATAAAATATGAAATGATTTCCGAAAGATAAATTCTGCCTATATCGGTCCAATTTTGAATTTTGTTTTGTTAAAGTATGGAAAGCCACAGACGCATTTTATTGTTTTAATTAAATTTATTAAGAAATTTATTTTCAGTCAGTGAAGTGTCGTTGCTAAGGCCGTCACAAAGCACTAGCAGCTTTACGGTGCCACAGACATTGGTTGCCACGGTCAATTTTGAATTTTGATAAAATGCCTAAATGATAAGGTAGCCTTCGTTCAGTCCAATTTTGATATTTAATAAATGTTATATAAAATTTGTGTACTCGATCTTTTATTCGTCAACGGCCCACTCTTAGAGCAAATTTTTATTGGCGATTTGCCTTTATTTCCAAAATAAAAATATATAAAAGTTTACAAAAAAATACATTTAAACAAAGAACGTGAGACTCAGCAAATGATATAGAACAGAACAAACTAACATGTGTGCCGTTTAATTGATGGGCTGCTTTATTTTGTTTGGACCTGTTCCCTTCTATATCATTCTTCACTTATAACCTGAGATTAGCTCATATAACTGTATGTTTCATTACGGGGTCTGATTGTGTCCATATTGTATGGCTCATATGGGGTTGTTTTGAGGGAACTAGTATTTATCCTTATTGGCCTTAATTTGTCCAACATTGTGTTGGCTCATATTGGACAGGTAAATATAAAACAAGGCACATCTAATTGGGCTTCATAATGTCCAATCTCAGGTTATTTGCTAGCATCATCTCACAAAAAGTAATATATGTACAAAAAGAGAAATCATTACAAATGATACTTAAATTGATTGACTTTTTTATTTAAATAGAGTATTATTACTTTGTTTTCAGAGAAATAGAACCTACATGGTTTGACTCATATTCAAGTTATATAAGTTATATTAATTTAAAGTTGATTAACAAAGTCCCGAATCTGAGTCAAACCCTACTTCAAAATAACTGTCAGCTCATAATCAGGGCATAGAGTCAACGCCCGGCAAACTGTCTCTCCACTTCAAAATTGTGGTGTACGGTAAAACGAGCGAACGGCATTTCCGAGATAGAGCGGATGGCCGATTTAAACGCCTAATTGTAAGTATTGTTTATGTTTTTGTCTTGTTATTCATTTAAGTTGTATTTTTTCGAAAAAACGGGAAATGTAGTTCCGTGTAGGATTGATTTAGGCTTCCAATGATTTAAGCTGTTACAAAAATAAAATTATATTAAGCCCGCGAGAACTTTTTCTCCCTGACGAAGCGAACGATGATTTGTAGAATATTGAACTTCCCAACCATAGAAATGCCATACCTTTCGGATTTCTTGAAAAAGTTTATTAATAAATTATCAACCCGTAATAAGAACTTGTCCTTCGTGCAAAATAAATTACTCCTGAAGGATTTCTTAAATTTGTAAACCGAAATTTTTCGAAAGTAGTGGAGCGAAAGGGTGAGAGATGGAGCAAAAGGTTCGATGTTGAGCGCAAGGCGATATTAATTTGACGTATTAGGAGGAGCGTAGTCTATGATTTTTTACATATAAAAGCTAAAGAAGTTAAAATAGACGTGATCAAGTGTTAAGACCGAGATATATATACCTTTTAAATTAAAGAGAACTAATAAAGTGTGATATCCTTTCAACGACTATAGCGTAATAAATGTAATCGCGAAGGTGTCACCTATGGCTTCCGTGTAGATTCCTATATTTATGTTCGAATTTTGGATGAGGCCCGACCATTGAATCATACACATGTATGCATGGAATAATACAGGATGCCACTTATTCGAGGTCAATCATGATTTTTGACACGGTTATGTACATTTAAAAACGTGTGTTCGTGCAAGTGCGACAAAGTCGAATATTTTTAGTTCTACAGCGAACAAATGTTTCCGAGCAGG
Source organism: Ruditapes philippinarum (assembly GCF_026571515.1). Classification (NCBI taxonomy): domain Eukaryota; kingdom Metazoa; phylum Mollusca; class Bivalvia; order Venerida; family Veneridae; genus Ruditapes; species Ruditapes philippinarum. The sequence continues at coordinate 2,897 of NW_026858675.1, read as the reverse complement.
TACGTGTAACTCGATTGTTTACGCCAAAATGTTATGTTTTTCGAAAAGTTAGATATTCAAGGTGCAGAACAGAAACAAAATTATGCAATGCATGGAACACATTAAATTAAATGGATCACTACTACCAAGTTCAGTTCACAATGACTTTCTGTAATTAATAGCTCTAACGTACACGTTCTGAGCAAAAACACAAATAAGCCACGTTTTCATGAATTTGTAAGGTGGTGAACCGCAATGAAAATGGTTGACAAGGTGTCAGTCGTTATAAGGATATAACACGTGCTCCATTTATGTTTCAAGATACTTTCTCCCTTATTTAGCATTGTTGTATAGTTTATGATTTTTCGTCTGAGATTGTAAATAGAAAATTCTACTATAACTAGGTCTATTTGAGAGGAAAATAATAAACTAAACAACAATGATAAATAAGGGAGAAAGTATCTTGAAACATAAATGGAGCACGTGTTATATCCTAATAACGACTGACACCTTGTCAACTATTTTCATAGCGATTCCCCACCTTACAAATTCATGAAAACGTGGCTTATTTGTGTTTTTGCTCAGAACGTTAGAGCTATTAATTACAGAAAGTCATTGTGAACTGAACTTGGTAGTAGTGATCAATTTAATTTTAAATTTTTTGAAATTTAAAAATTTTGGGTTTCTTTATCTGGGACTTGAATATCTAACCCTTTTCGAAAAAAATAACATTTCGTTTAAAAATTTTGAGTTACATGTACCTCTCAAAAAATTTTTTCACTGTTTGAACTAAAAATAATTTTGACTTTTTCGGGATTTTTCACGGGCCCACCTTTTTAAATTTACATAAAAGGTTTAAAAAAATGATTTTACCTGAAATAAGGGGGCCCTTCCTTGGGATTTATGCCAAAGCATTTCATGTGTATGATTCCAATGGTCGGGCCTTAATTTCCAAAAAACGAAAATAAATAAAGGAATCTACCCCGGGAAACCAAAGGGGACGATTTCCCCATCCAGGGCATTACGCTTTTTAAGTCGTTAAAGGAATTTTGAAAAATTTATTAGTTGTTTTTAAAAGGTAAAATATTTTTTCTCGGTCTGAACATTGTCATGGGCTCTTTTTTAACTTCTATAGCTTTTATTTATAAAAATCACTGACTACGCTCCTCCTAAAACGTCAAATTAATATCGCCTTGCGCTCAACATCAAACCTTTTGCTCCATCTCTCACCCTTTCGCTCCACTACTTTCGAAAAATATCGGTTTCCAAATTTAAGAAATCCTTCAGGAGTAATTTATTTTGCACGAAGGACAAGTTCTTATTACGGGTTGATAATTTACTAATAAACTTTTTCAAGAAATCCGAAAGGTATGGCATTTCAATGGTTGGGAAGTTCAATATTCTACAAATCATCGTTCGCTTCGTCAGGGAGAAAAGTTCTCGCGGGCTTAATATAATTTTATTTTTGTAACAGCTTAGATCATTGGAAGCCTAAATCAATCCTACACGGAACTACATTTCCCGTTTTTCGAAAAAATACAACTTAAATAAATAACAAGACAAAAACATAAACAATACTTACAATTAGATTACAATTAAATCGGCCTTCCGCTCTATCTCGGAAATGCCGTTCGCTCGTTTTACCGTACACCACAATTTTGAAGTGGAGCGACAGTTTGCCGGGCGTGAGAGTGCTATGGTTGTTTTGTGGCCTGGACGTGTTAAGGACCTTTATTTTGTTTCAAGACCTGTCTGAGAGCCATTCTGATGTAGTGTAGCTACTAGTGTTATTTAATAAATACATACTTTATCAAAATAATGCTACATTGAATAAATAATCCCTTTATTTCTATTTGATGAGAAATTGAATTGTTCGTAAGCATTTACTATATTAAGCTTGAATTCAAAATCGGATAGTAAATGTACCAATGATGACATGGTATACAAGTGCTCTCGACCAATCAGAGAGCCGCTTATATATTCTGTGTTCGGCATGAAAACAAAGTAAATGATATATTGGTAGTTTTTTGACTTATTTTCTAATATTAAATGAAAAACCACACGTTATCTCAATCCGTATTGATATATACATTACTACTATAGATAATTCCGTCATTAAAATGTCTATATTTATTAAGTAAAAACAGCGATGTTGATGTCGAACCTTGGGAAGAGTTCAGATTTTTCATGAAAATTTAAATTAAAAAATATTTTCTATATATATCCCATAAATATTACACGGAAAGTTTGTACTATACGTTGATTTCAAAAACAAAACAAAGAAAACATGTATAGTGGTGAAAAAAGATAAAAATAGCATTTTTCAACTTTTCCGATTTTAAGCTTCTTCGGCACAAAAAGAAGAAATTGGGGTATCAGATCTAACAATGTGGGTAAGGTCCAATATCCCGGAATGTTTTTTCCTTTACTAGAGATAACGTACATTACAGAGAATAAATGATTCGCAATTTCACCTTCATAGTCAAATGTTACTGGTTATATATAATGATGTTTCCTATAAGTTTGTTGGTTTCACTTTCTATCCCTTACGAAAAGAAGAAAATGGAGTATCAGATTTTATTATTCTGGATAATTACGAATATTCTCTTGGTTTACAGACATGCCAGACATTATAAAATATAATCATTTTTAGAAAATTGCACTCAGTATCAAGAGTTATTGATCAAACAAAAGTGGTGTGCGTGCCGGTAAATTTTTGTCAGTTACTAGTATCCATGACAGCGCGCACCTGTCGATTAACAACCAATGAAAATAAAGGATTCAGTAAATATCACAAATAGTCTAATATGATTGGTTCACAATGGTCGAAGGGAATACCTTTGAGCCTAGTCACGACAAACCCAATATAAATAGAAAAAATAAAATTATGGGTTAAAGCAGGAAGCAAACATAACATA
>NW_026858674.1:0-36224 GCF_026571515.1 Ruditapes philippinarum | reverse complement strand
ACTTACTCACGACCTGTTGTTATGCTCTTATTTTGCCAGGTACGGTCAATGCAATTCCTGACTATTTCTTTGTTCGTTATTTCGCTTTGTTTTAGAGCAGCGCATTTCGAACGTTTTCCGAAATTAAAAAAAAATGTTTTGAATGGTTTTTGAAATGAAATATCGTGATACTCATTATGAGAACAAACCCTTTGTTCACCGAGAAGCTTAATTTTCCATAGCAATTAGCATATTTAACCTTCTCTGTACGGTAGTTAGCATGACACAGTTTTCGTAAGGGATTATGTCAAGAATTATTTCGTTTAATTTCGTACCCTTTTCCACCTGATAATTGTAAACGGTTAATCGAGTGCAAACTTAAAATATCTTTAAATAAATGGTTAACCGAGTGCAAACTTAAATATCAATGAATAGAATTTCACGATACACTAATCGCTTTCCATCAGTAATTTTAAGCAGTTTATAGTACATTTGTTTATTGTTGGTTTAAACCAGATTGTTGTAGTATCAACGTCAGCTGTTAAGTGTTGTGCGATAACTGGCAAAATAGCCGCGTATCCTCTCTCAGTGTTGTTATATCATTCGAGAACATTTGTTCTAATACGTTACTATTTAAAATTGATTTAATACTCAAACCGTTGCTGGGGAGATGCTGTACCTTTCTGAATCTCATACGGACAGTCAGACTCAAACTGTGTCTGCAATGTTTGCGTATTTCCTTTGTTGTCAGTGCTTTTGGGTGATCTTGAATGAAAAAAAAAAACTTCATTATTATAATATTTAAAATGAGTATTTATAAGAACGGTCCTGTATCAAAATAAAAAGACTTTGAGCAAAGCAAGTGAAAAGGTCGTTTGTAAGACACAGAAGTTTGAAAGCATATTAAATGAATGTGAAATTATGTATCACAGTAGCAGCAAAATGAAATCAAAGTGGTATGTTGACCTCAAAACAAACTACTAAATACCCTATTACTGTAAAAATTGCCAAAACATAAAAGTATAAAAAGATAGTTTAGCTATATAGCAAATGGGTAACTCTCTGGAAAATGTCAAGGTGAACCAAAAATAGAAAAGAACTACGAAAAAATCAGCAAAAAAAACAAAAACAATATACCATTTAAGGTTAAATTGGCCTTTAAAGGCCAAACAGGATTTTTATTGTAAGTTAAAATGAGTGTTATTCATACTCCATTGATTCTTATGTTTGCCAAGGATCTTTAAGGTTATGCTATATGTAATAGATATACCATTGCTGCGTTGACGATTTCTGGGTTTGCGTAAATTATACCATAATCACGTGACCTTTCTTATGCCTTAACCTCACGAGACGAAGTCGAGTGAGGTTGCATAAGAAAGTTCACGTGATTATGGTATAATTTACTCAAACCCAGAAATCGTCAACGCACCAATGGTGTATCTGTTTTAACCTATAGCTCCGCCCAGAAACACTTATTCCTTCGATCTTCAAAACTGAAAATTATACCATAGTCTGGGTATGGTATAATTTACGGTTATTGGAAATTATACTTGGAAGAATTTTACATAAGAAGCGCTGAAGAGCTATAGGTTAATACAAGGGTAATGTTTACACACATATATAATAAGTCATTACAGCCGGTGAAATGCTTCATATAAGAAATTTAAATCTAAATATAAAGTGAGATTTTTAAGGTGAAGCAAGCTGAATGTAAAGAGAGAAAATAAATCTTAGAAAAAAATTTCATGGAGATTTTGAAAGCAATTGTTTGAACGGAGTCAAATTATTTGGAATTAATGAGATATTTTAAAAGATCTTAGACGGTATTGTTGTTAAATCATTCAAGAGCCCCATATCAACACTAGTCTGCATACAGTCATAAATAATCTTAATTTCAAATTTATTTCTAATTCTTCCCAGATTTTATTTTGCAAAAAAAGGAAAAAAGAAAAGAAAAGAAAAGATACAGTCAATGTAATTTCAGTAGTAATGGTGTAAAGTAACTAACATTTAAGTATTTCTGCTATCTATTGTTATAAGCAGACTTTCTGTTTAAGTTATCTATTATTACATGTAGCATTGGTATTATTATTGGGTATTCGCCTCTCAATAGCAAATCCTGTGTCTTGTATAGAAAACAAATTGCCGTGGACCTGTGTTATATGAAAGAATTTTGTACTTTACGCAATGCTAGCTTTGAACCTTAATAGGAATAAACTAAAGACAGATTGATGATAATTATGTTTATTTATGCAATATTTTCCAACGAAACTGAGATTAATAGTTACTGCTACTCACAAAGGATGGAGTTTTCAAGGTAATTAGTATTCCGTTTAGATTTTATGTCAATAAATTGATGAAATAAATCGTTCGTTATTAATGTACTTTACATGATTGTCTATGTTAGTGTCCGTAGCCCTTTACATTTAATCATTATTGCTATATTTTTATTAACGAAAGAATGGTACATTCATTCATGCCGTTCTCTTACCTCGTGCTCTCTACAATTTTAGTTTTTGTATACATTGCTTGCAATGTATACAGAGTTATAAGCTATATCTCAGAAAAGATACAGGTTTAATGCATTACCGAACAACATCCACTTCTGGATAAAAACCGCTATAGAAACTAGTTCTTCATTCTGCAGTAGCGTTACATTCCGACTACACATCATTATAATAGTGTTTTGCAAAGTTGTTTAAATGCTTTGAAATTTCCAAATCGTTCATTTTCATGAAATAATAGACTCTACATTCCTTTAAAGAAAACAAAAAATAACAGTCCATTGATAAAATCGTAGTTTATACCTACGCGTTAAACTTCGCATATACGCATGCGCTTGCTAGCATGAATGAATACATCGTAAGTATAGTAAAGTCGTCAGCGCTTATGCTAAAACAATACAAAATAAGCTTTTTTAAAACCGCTAGTGTGTTGTGATTAAATGTCCGATTTTAAAATGTATTACACTAATAGAAAGCTTTGGATCTTAGCTTCATCACAATGTAAACTTCAATACATCTTTTGACTCCAAAGTATTTAAATTAACTGTTAAACCTACCATATGTCAGACCATTTTACATGCGATTTATACAGTGAGATACGCAATGATAAGATTAGCCTGTCGTCTGCTAGTTCTAAAAGTGTATTATATAAATGGGACGAAACATCTCAGATAGATATTAAATCAAATAAAATTCCTGATTTACATTTATGCAATAAAATTGCCCTAAAATGTAGTTTTACAAAATAAGTATGGAGCACCGTCACAAAATTTACCAGCGTATACCGGAAAATGTTTTTTTTTTTTTTTTTTTAAAAACTGGCAATTATCGTGACTTCGAAAAATAAAAATTACGTAAGCTATTCTTTTGAATACCTTTTTTACACATGATTTTCCTTTCACTTTTGTATGCCTTAGATTTTTGAAAAGAAATATGTTTCGAAATTCAGCGAAGATTGCCTGATTCAGTACGGGTAAAAATAAAGATTCGGCCGCTCGACCGTTCGACTCATTACAATTCGTCGAACTTGGGATATTGACGTATGGAGCTAAATATAGGCATATGTGGCAAGATTCGACGAGAAGAAATAATCATTTGAAACTGTAAATCAGTGTAAGCATTTAGAAATAAATACATTATGTTATTTTTATCTGCTTATATTAATTGCCGGAAAACACCAAAAAAAAATACCGAAAAACACTTAAAATACAAAGAAATATTAATTCAGCAATATAAACCATTTTTGATGGTTATTTGATGAAATTGGTTTTTGTCGGTTATTTGATGAAATGGGTTCAATAATATCAGTTTTAAATCGATGATATATACAATTGGTATAATTCCAACAAAATAAGTTTTATCTACTTTTTTCTACCCTTTAAATTATTAAAATTTACTTTCTTTTGCAACCAGTGTAAATTAGAGAATGATTCTATTCTGTATTAAATGCGATATGAAAGTGTTTTTCGGCAAAGTTACAGTCTAGCGTTAAAAAAACATGGAAAAGCCGGAAAACACATTTTTACGGGCATTAAAATAGTCGTAGTTAAAACAAGAGCCGCTATTTTTTCCCAACCTTTTAAATGAATAACTATTACTTTCTTTTGTTACCAATGTAAAATGTCAGTGATGTTTATATTTTTATAAATACAGCATGAAAGTGTTTTTTTCGGCTACGTATCGGTCTAGCGTCAAAAAATGGAAAAGCCCAAAATAAAAAACAACAACAACACATTTTACTTGCGATGAAATGGGCATTTCAAAAATAGAACTATTAAATAAAATTTTAACCGTCTAAATGAATGATTATAATATTATAATTTATGTGTAAGAAATGTAAAATATCAGTAATATTTTTGTAATAAACATTGTATGACATTGTTTATCGGCTATGATACTGCCTAGCGTCAAAAACATAGAAAAAATAAATAAACAAACAACACATTTTACTTGCAATAAAATACTAGATATATTTTTAAAAAAATGCTGCTAAATATATTTTCAATCGTTTAAATGAATAACTATGACATAGAATTTATTACCTTTGTAAAATGTCAGTTATTTTTTGTAATAAGTACAGTATGAAAAAGTCAGTGGTGAAACTTATAGGTTGGCTCAGGGTGAAGTCAGCCTGGGTTCCAGTCTGTCGATTTTTTGTTATGTTTCTGTTTGGCAAAATCGACACTATCAAAACGACGAACGAATACGGAATATTAAGCGCATATGTTATGAACAAAAAAATGTTATGAATAAGCAAAAGCTATCAACGCCTGAATCCCAGGCTATGTGAGGTTTTAGATTGTTGAATGTCGGCCATCCATCTTATGTCAACTCTGGTCTGTCTACATTAAGCATCGTCGGATACCCACGGCCGAACCATTTACATTTATCAGTTAGGTATCAACCACGTGTATCCGATGCTGACATTACAGTTGTTAACAATCTGCTGGTCATTTAGTTTGTTAACACTCTACTGGTCACCCTTTGTCCCAAATGTCAAACAACATCGTAAGAATGTGTGATACAGGTGTTGCTCGAGTTTGAACATGGATCACCTTGGTTGAAAATCAGAAGTATGTCACAGTAGTCAAAAAATAGAAAAAAAAAATGTTTTAGCTCAATGGTTCATCTAAAGTTAAGAAGTTGGTAACACAACCTGATTATGGAAAAACCCTTGTTAACTTGCTGTCCAATATAAATGGATTTCTTGGAAAGGTTGTTCATGAAGACTATATGTAACAATTATTGAATAATGAAAATATTAAAGTACATTTGAATTGTTGTGATTATAGATTTCATTTTTATTAATTAACGATAAAGTAATGCATTTGAAAATTAATGTGTAGAGATTAATACAACACACCAGAATATATTTATTAATGCATCAAAGTACAGTACATAGATGTACTGTAATTTGGTAATTAAGTCTTGTAGGATGATTCAATTAATTGACTTTGTATAGAGTTCAAACTAGATCATGTATTTTATCAGATAGCATCACTGGAAAATCAATATGACTGTTTCAATATTCTATACTGCAGTCCATTTAACGGGTGTTTCAAAAAATGATTTCTTTATTGCTCATCTATCAGCTTGTCCTAGCAATACACAGATGGAACATTACATCTTCCTTGACTCATAAATAACTTTTGAAGAAAAAAGCCTTGGTGCATGTGAATCACTTGTCAGGGACATTGATCTTGGTCAGAAGATGATCCCTATTGTTTTCGAGGTCAGTAGGTTAAAATCAACATGGCTTTGATGTCAAAAATGGATTATATTATCAAGCAATGTATACTTCAGTACTTTCAGTGCTTTGATTTGTTTTGATGCCATTCGAGTGCCTTGTTGATGTGGATGTTTTTGTATGGTACTGCATACTATGAACATCACCTTGCCTCAGTGACCTATGTTCTCCTTTTTACTATAAATGCATTTTTATAATAAAGGATATTCTAGAAGTAAAGAAAAGCTAAGAAGCCAGCAAATTAGTGCATATCAAGTGTAACAATCACCATCACGTCTTTATTTACACAACTACCAACCGATCAATGTAGATTTTATGCAAACCGAATGATGATCATTTATTCAAAAAGACAAAAGCACGTAAATCATACAAGCAATAATCAAACATCATAATAAACAGCTTGGTCATTACACATGAATTCATGTAACGCAAAATTTTTGTCATCAGACAAGAAAATGCAGTAGTGGCAACTCAATTGAATTAGTTAACAGGACAATTTTTAAACGTTTTTTAAAGTTAGAAATAATGTTTGGCGCGAAATTCAAACTTTCTAACTTACTTTATTTGAAAGACAAACAAATCAAAGCAAATATATTTCCTTTAGCTTAGTTATGAATATACAACATAAAAGCTTTCAGAGACAAGTGCAATTAGTCAAATGTGTAATACAGAATGAACACTATAAATATTTTTAACATGCAAAAATATAAATGTTTACTTTGTATATTTAAAAAGAAAAAGGGACGGACCGATTTACTAATGTTTTTTGAACTTGAGGTCCAACCCTTTTTCTTTCAAAATGTATTTATATATTTTTTCTATATATTTGCATTGTACATATTGTAAAAATTGAAAGGAATAAAATACGTTTTAACTTAAGAAGAAAAAATATCTCAGGCGAAATATCTATAAATACTTGTTCATTTTCACAGAGTCAAGGCAAAAAGTTAATGAATAATATAAATAGACATTATTACTAGTATTTAGTCTTAGTATTTAGTATAATACGAAATATATATTTTTTGTCAAGCAATTGATGTTGCTTACAACAAAAAACCTTTCTTAATTATTGCAATTTATACCAATTTCTTTCATAAATTGAAAAATATATTATAACAAAGAAATTAAAATTTGTATTTGCTCTATTTTAAGATATAAAATGATAATGTCTTTATTGTTGTTTCAATTGTTAATGATAGTTCTTCTATGACTACAATTATATTTTGTCTACAGAAAATGCCCGATTTTACAAATTTGTATACATGCTTTATATCTATATTTATCACGCAAGGTATCACGCACGGGACTTGGGCCCGACCCGTTTGCTTTTGCTGTTTGAAATACATATGAATTTTGTATCTGTATTGTATATACATGTATATAGCAATAAAATATGATTAAACAAGGTATCAAATATATCGTACTTCAATTGTAATGGTCAGTAGTTTCAAATGACATATGATGCACCATAAAATCTTAGATCATAAATACTATGCATTTTGTCAGACAATATTTTTGTGATCAATTTACTTTCTTTATCACACATTTCCGATAACTGTGATCTTTCGAGTTTACAAATTGTGTGCTGTCCGTACATTTTCGTAAAAGAGGTTCGTAAATACTCTGTCAAAGAGGGGCGGAGCGGGGTGTCATGCATGAATTAAAATCTTAAAAACTTTGTGAATCTACTTTTGTCTTATTAAACATGTTACTTTGTAAACGTATTTTTGTAAAGCACATTTTCTCGTATATCTATTATAATGTATTATATGCAATGGAAGATACGAACGTTTAAATTTATTTTTTTTTCAATTTTCGGTCAGTTGCCTAAATCTATATGTAAACTTGTTATTTTGAAGCGGGAACCTTCAATCAAAAGGTTTGGATTAAGAGGCATATTATTTGCAGTGCACAGATACAGTCAAAATGCTAGGCATTGACGTTCGCATTTTCTAAAGTAGTTGTTAATAGGAAAATTTTACATGTCTGGAATTTTGGCAATGAACGCCTTCCATATGTTTGCTAATCACTTATGTCTTCCACCCGATTTCAACGGCATCGTCTAAGCAAAATCTGTCAGTTACAGTTTTCATTAAACCGAAAGCCTATAGAACGAGGCATCACGTTTCTCGTGAGATTTGTCATTATAAGTATTTTATATATATTTTTATCAGTTCTGGTCAAAATGATATTTGACAAATTAGGATCCTTTGGCACACAAATTGAAAATCCGATAGATCACCTATATCGGAAAGGTGTGATTAAGAAAACTAAAATTATCACAAAAAATATTCTCTGACAAAGTGCAAAATTTTGTTATAATTATATCATTGGAAATCTGAAACGTTATATTTTGTTGAAATTTTATTTAAGAATATGCTATGATCAAATTTTATATTAGAAAATATTGATAATTGTTACGCAGTCTTTTTGTAAATATAAAATTAACATGTTTTGACTTCACAGAAAGTAGATATGTTATGTTTCCCTTTACTTGTTTTGTCTTCCAATATAAAGTTTTTTCATTCTTTTATTCACATAAGATATATTCAGTAAGGAATTCATAGATTTCCATAGATTTCAATAAATTTTGTCATTAATTATTAAAATATTTTACTCAAAGATGACCCTTGTATAACTTTAGGAAATGGTAAGGATTTCGAAAATATGTTCTAAAAAGACAAAATTAGATTGTTTTCGTTTTTGCAATTCTGCTTATATAAAATGTCGGAAATATCTCAGAACGATTTGCTCAAATTCCGTTACATTTCTTAAATTGATATATAACGTCATTGAATTAAGCGTTGCATTGAAAATATACAAGAGGTATTGAAAGAATTCGAAATAAAAAATATTTACTAATATTTGTTAATGTTCAAGCATTTATACATCCAATTTGATACAATAATCATCATGACTTTAAACAAATAAGTGCGAATATCAGTTTTTTTTTTAAATCATCGTAAATGTTAATTAATTTATCTGTTAATTTAAAAAAACAACATAAAATGCAATGATTTTTTGTTTGAAATACAACACTGAAATGAAATTATATAACAAATAAATCTTTATATCGTACAAAAGTAACAAATGAGGTACTTCACTTTGTGTATTTTCATTTTGAAGATGATTTCGTTACTATTAATTGAAATGTTCTCGCTATGTATTGAACACGCAATACAAACTATTAGATAATCTACTTTAAGTTATGAAATGTCAGGAAATGATAATGCATGAGCACTAACACGTATGAACTATATTTTATCATTCACTTAATTTTGAAATTTTCATGGTCACATGACGTTTCCAAAGATAAAAACGTTGAGAATGCAAATACATCACAACAAAATATCTTCGTACATCGAATTTACATTAAATGAATACTGCATCATTCTTGTAACAACATATCTGTAAAAGATCTTGTAGAGAAATTTATGTGTTTCAATTATACATTTTAACCTGTTGTTGTAAGTAAAATACATAATGGATTGTGAACAATGTTGTAAAATCATAAGTGAGCAAAATTAAAATTGCCGATATGCTTTTTATGCCCCCGCCATGTAATGGCCGGGGTATATAGTGTTACCCTGTTCCGTCATTCCGTCCTTCCATCCTTCCGTCCTTCCGTCCTTTCCGTCCTTCCGTCATTCTGTCATTCCGTCACCATCAGTTTCCGTTCATTATCTTAAGAACGGTTGCACACATTCAATTCAAATTTGACATATGGATATATCATGAGAAAATACAGGTCAAGTTCGAATTTGGTCATGGTTCGATGATTTTTGGCAGAGTTATGCCCCTTTTACTTTGAAAATAATATGAAATATCAGTTTCCGTTCATTATCTCCCCAACGGTACAACACATTCAACTCAAACTTGACATATGGATATGTCATGAGAAAATACAGGTCAAGTTCGAATTTGGTCATGGTTCGATGATTTTTGGCAGAGTAATGCCCCTTTTACTTTGAAAATAATATGAAATTTTCAGTTTCCGTTCATTATCTCCCCAACGGTACAACACATTCAACTCAAACTTGACATATGGATATGTCATGAGAAAATACAGGTCAAGTTCGAATTTGGTCATGGTTTGATGATTTTTGGCAGAGTTATGCCCCTTTTACTTTGAAAATAATATGAAATTTTCAGTTTCCGTTCATTATCTCTCTAAAGGTACAACACATTCAACTCAAATTTGACATACGGATGCGTCATAGGAATACGCAGGTCAAGTTCAAATTTGGTCATGGTTCAATGATTTTTGGCAGAGTTATGCCCCTTTCACTTTGAAAGTAATATGAAATTTTCAGTTTCCGTTTATTATTTCCCCAATGGTACAACACATTCAACTCAAATTTGACATATGGATATGTTTTTGGAATGCCCAGGCAAAGTTCGAATTTGGTCATGGTTTAATGATTTTTGGCAGACTAATGCCCCTTTCACTTTGAAAATAATATGAAATTTACAGTTTCTGTTTATTATCTACCCAACAGTGTTACATATTCAACTTAAATTTGACTTATAGATATGTCAAAGGAATGGGCAGGTCAGTTTGGAATTTGGTCATGGTTTGATGATTTTTTGGCAGAGTTATGTCCCTTTCACTTTGAAAATAATATAGATACATCTTAGGAATAAGCAGTTTAAGTTTGAATTTGGTTGTGGTTCAATGATTTTAGACAAACTTATCTTTCCTGAATGTTGGAAAATTTTTGAACTTTTAGTTTCAGCACTCATACTTTTAGCCATTTAATTGGCTACAAATATGCAATATGCTATTTTTAAAAGGTTAAGACTGAACAGTGTACGAAAATGGTTTGTGTTAACATTGAAAAGTTTTAAGGGCTTTGAACTTAAAATGAAAAAAAAAAATAATGCACCATCTGAAATTTTGGCTGCATGCGGGGGCATCCGTGGCATGATGACACATTTCTAGTTTGATTCAAACGTTTCCTTGCAAACATAAGTAAATAGTTTATGATGACGTCCTAGTGATATAGAGGGACATTGTGCCTGTTTGTTTGGAGTAAATCAAAATATCTTGTCGGTAAATAAATGTTTATGTATTCATTATCCCTCATGTACAGACTCAATCAAACCGAGTCTGCAATTCTTTTAAAATTTTGATGTGATTAATGCTTCCGAGGGATCACCTTGTTTCCAGATTTTTATACTTCACAACAGCAGGTGTCAAGTGCTGTGTGGCTGCTGTAAGAAGTGTTGTTATATTTTTCTAGTCCTTCAGGATCGTTGATGCCAGTATTATTAAATGTTGAGAATTGAGTAACGCCCAAGCCGGTGCTATGGGACGTGAGGGATGTTGCACGTATTCATTATCCCTCATGTACAGACTCAATCAAACCGAGCCTGCAATTCTCTTTTAATTTTGTTGTGATTAATGCTTCCGAGGGATCACTTTGTTTCCAGTTTTTATTCCCGAGGACTTTAGGCATAGAATGCAAATACATTACACCACAATATCGGCGTACATGCGAATTTACATTAAATGGATATTGCATCATTCTTGTTACAGTTAGGTGATATTTCTGTGAAAGATCTTGTAGACAATTTTGTATGCTTTATATAATATATTTTATCCTGTTGTTTTAAGTTAAGTTGATGATGCAATGTGAGCAATGTTGTAAAATCATAAGTAAGCAAAATTTGATTTGCGGATATGCTTTATTGACCCAAATGCCCCCTTGCAAACAATATTATAGACTTGATGATGATGTCCTAGTGATATAGAGGAACATTGTGTCTGTTTGTTTGTAGTAAATCAAAAAATCCTGTTGGTATATAAATGTTTATTTTCGAGGACTATAGACATATAGATATTAATGTTCAAAAGATAGTCTCATTCAGACGAACTGAGATATTTATGATAGCATTTTATATCGTTGAAAGCTTAACAATGAATTTCATCTTATACAATTGATGACAAGCTAAATGGTCTCAAACGTTTCATGGCAGACGTTTTGCAAAATATAAGGCATACGGATGTATGTTCCATAAACAAAACCGTTTTTGTCATGTCAAATAAAATTTCATGGTTTTAGAAATCTTTGTAATTGAACTTTAGCATCGTTTAAGTCAATGTATATGTTACAAAAAAGGGAATTGTTTTGGATTAATACTTGTTGTGCAAGAAAAGAAATTTAGAGATCATAAGGTTTGACACATTAAAGATCAAAATATAGGTCTTTGTTTCGTTTCCTTCCGGACCGATCCAATATAAACCTTTCATATCGTGACTAATAATTATATACCTAAAAATGAAATATTTTCAAAAGTACTGTTAAAAGCAGCAACAATTTATATAAACCTCTTGCGACTTAAAGTTCTACTTAATTGAATATTCATGGATTTGATTTCTTTTAGAAATTCAACAAAAAATGTCCTGATCTTTATTCAACGTGTTTTCCTTCCGAAGTGCTAATGTTTTTTATACCTTATATGGTTTGAAATTTAAATGCAACCATTTACAATTTAATATAATATTAAGCAGAAAAAACATGATTTCAAATGGGTTTTGTACTTAATGATTAACAAATATCGAAAACTACTTGATCATTATTGCATTATGATGTATGAATAATATACTTTTAATAAAATAAGACATTTGCTGTCTTGGAAACGAATACAATTATTAGAACACCAAACATATATGTAACGGCCATCTACAAGTACAGAAATAAACTGCTATCGCAGATCAAGTAAAGAAATGACCGATATACCATGTTAATACAATTCATATGATGTTTGTTAGATAACCCTTATATTAAATAAGAAAAGCAATCTCGCCTTTATCGACAAAAAGACGAAATTATAGAATAGTGTTGGTTAAATTGGGGTTTGTCATGTTTTGGCAGGCGTCCTGTTTGTTCTTATGGTGCCAGTACTAGACATAAAACCTAATTTATGGGCAGTTTATAATAAACATATACATATATTGTTCTGAAAGTCCCGAGAAGGTATTTTACCGTCAGTTAAGAACGAAATACCGTAAAAGTGCACTAACTCTATCATAAATTACTGATTTATTACACACATTTAAAAGCTTTTCTGAAATCAAAATCATAAAATTGTTAAAGAATGAAAGTGTAGGATTTTTCAGTCTCAGTCTCTCCTTCAATTCTTGTATTAATTTATGTACAACTTCCATGTCTAGGCCTAAAAGCTGCTTTTAATACCATTTGATAATGCTGTATATATATCAAATGGTAGAAAAGTAGGCATTGTTTATCTTGTATTCATACAATAAAATGACTAACTCAAACAAGTCAAGAATCAATTCATTTGAATTAGTGTCAAAATAGAAAATGTTTGTAAAGTTTGCAAAAGAGACCTGCTTATCATATTATGCTCAGCTACGACATAAAGTAAATAGATTAAACATGATCCTAAAAGAGACAAAGATTAGAAGGCCGATAACCTTATATAAATAAGGATATTGGTTAGATGCAAACAAATACCAAATTACAGGTATTGAACATGATTTCTTTAAAAATATTGGTTCGCATTACTATTATCCTATATCTCGAAACTTGGAACATTTGATTATCATGACAAGGCGCAGTACGTAGTTCGTAAAAGCAGTAAAGTTTGATGTTGTGCCGCTTTTAAACTAACACAGAATTTTCGTTAAAACTGCATACTCGAATTTGATAGTAAAATTTGAAGAAAACAAAAACAAACAAAAATACTTAAATACATTAAATAATTGATTGTGCAAAAAAATAAAAATAAAGGTCGCTGCCATTTTGTTTCATTCTCGATTAAAGTTCGGCATCAAAAACACTGATTGTGGCGTAGTAGTATACTGAACCAAAAAGAAACTTTCACAAAGTATGTGCCAGTTGTTCAAGGGTACCACTTAGATGTACACACATATATACATGTAGTAGTTCGGCATCAAAAACACTGATTGTGGCGTAGTAGTACATGTATTTTAAATTCATTCAGTTTGACACAGATAACTCAAACAATTGTTTAGAGATTGCTTAAGCTGAGCGTGACGTTTCTGCTTTAATTCATTCTTTCAGGAAATGATTCAAAATTGATGAATTAAATCAGTGCGTGAAGAATTTAATGTTTTATTCTAAAGGAGATGTATAATTAGTTTGAATTTATTTCAGTGTTGTCCGTGTGTCGTGGGTTTGTAGAATGACATTTTTCCGCAGATAAATCTATATGTATCTATCTTTGTTTTATCAGGGTATTTCTCAACAAAAATTGCATGTCATTCATCTAAACACGGAAACTAAAAATATATTTGCTTTTTTATGTATCTCTTGAAAGCATTTTAGGATATACTCCTGGGCATACAAATTTTTTCTATATTAATCAAAAAAAGAAGAAATATAACACACTAAACACATAGTCTTGGACTAAAATAATGGCTTGCTTTTTATTACTGTGTAATAAATATGATCTCTTCTTAAGTTTAGATACGACTATCAGTTATTGCCATTTAATTTATAAGGTCCCTACGTCTTTATTGTTTAAATACAGCTATGCACAAATTTAAGCATTTGGAAAACATGTAAATGTATGTAACTGTTTGCGTTATTGAAGCATTTATGATATCATCTGGTTAAATGGTACGTGGCTGGATGCCATTGTTTTATGCATGTATACTCAAAATATGTAAATGCAAACAAAAAGTCCGCATTCTTACATTTATATCTTAAGTAAGATTTTGAAATGAAATATTCGTGATACTCATTATGAGAACAACCCTTTGTTCACCGGAAGCTTTAATTTTCCATAGCAAAATGCATATTTAAACTTCTCTGTACGGTAGTTAGCATGACACAGTTTTCGTAAGGGATTATGTCAAAGAATTATTTCTTTTAATTTCGTACCCTTTTCCACCTGATATAATTTTTGTTTTTAACGGTTTTAATCGAGTGCAAACTTAAAATATCTTTAAATAAATGGATTAATCGAGTGGAAACTTTATTTTATTCAATATGAATGAGTAAATTTCACGATACGCTAAGCTTTCCATCAGTAATTTTAAGCAGTTTATAGTACTATTTGTTTTTTGTTGGTTTTAAACCAGATTGTTGTATGTATCACACGTCAGCTGTTAAGTGTTGTGGCGATAACTGGCAAAATACCGCGTAATGTCCTCTCTCAGTGTTGTTATAGTCATTCGAGAAACATTTGTTCTAATACGTTACTTATTTAAATTGATTTAATACTCAAACCGTTGCTGGGGAGATGCTGTACTTTCTGAATCTCATACGGAAGTCAGACTCAAACTGTGTCTGCATGTTTGCGTATTTCTTTGTTTTAGTCAGTGCTTTTGGGTGATCTTGAAATGAAAAAAAAACTTCATTATTATAATATTTAAAATGAGTATTTATAAGACGGTCTGTATCAAAATAAAAAGACGTTTGAGCAAATCAAGTGAAAAGGTCGTTTGTAAGACACAGAAGTTTGCGGTCAGACTAGGAATTTAATACCTTTTTGTTTAGAAATAAGGGCATATTAACCCCTGAAATTAATTCATTTTTGATTCTGTAGAAATATTAAACATGTTTTTCATCAAGATGAAATGATAACTTTAAAGCATATTAAATGAATGTGAAATTATGTATCACAGTAGCAGCAAAATGAAATCAAAGTAGTATTTTGACCTCTAAACAAACTACTAAGTACCTCTATTAGTGTAAAAATTGGCCAAAACATAAAGTAATAAAAAGATAGTTTAGCTTATATAGCAAATGGGGTAACTCTCTGGAAATGTCAAGGTGAGTGCCAAAAAAAGAAAAAGAACTACGAAAAAAATCAGCAAAAAAAAAAACATATATCCATTTAAGGTTAAATTGGCCCTTTAAAGGCGGCAAAAGATAAAAAAAAAATAGGGATTTTTATTGTAAGTTAAAATGAGTGTTATTCATACTCCATTGATTCTTATGTTTGCAAAGGGTCTGTAAGGTTATGCTATATGTAATAGGATATACCATTGCTGCGTTGAACGATTTTGGGGGTTTGCGTAAAATTATACCATAAATTCACTGACTTTTCCCTTATGCCTTAACCCTCACGAGACGAAAGTCGAGTCGAGTGAGGTTTTAAGGCATAAGAAAGGTACGTGATTTGGATAATTTAGCAAACGCAGAAAATCGTCAACGCCCAAATGGTGTACTGTTTTAACCCTATAAGCTCGCAGAAACACTTATTCTTCGATTTCAAAACTGAAAATTATCATAGTCCTGGGTATTGGTATAATTTACGGTTTATTGGGAAATTATACTTGGGAAGAATTTTTACCATAAGAAGCGCTAAGAGCTTAATAGGGTTAATACAAAGGGGGTAATGTTTACAACACTATTAATAAGTCCATTAAGCCCGGGGTGAAATGCTTATTAAGAAATTTAATTTAAAATATCAAGTGAGATTTTTTAAAGGTGAAAGCAAGCTGAATGTTAAAGAGAGAAAATAAATCTTAGAAAAAATTTTTTTTCATGGAGATTTTTGAAAAGAATTGTTTAAAAGGAGTCCAAATTATTTGGAATTAAATGAGATTATTTTAAAAAGATCCTTAAAGACGGTATTGTTGTTAAATCATTCAAGGAGCCCATATAAGACCTAGTCTGCAATACAGTCATAAATAATCTTAATTTCAAATTTTTAATTTCTAATTCTTCA
This sequence comes from Ruditapes philippinarum, assembly GCF_026571515.1. Lineage (NCBI taxonomy): Eukaryota > Metazoa > Mollusca > Bivalvia > Venerida > Veneridae > Ruditapes > Ruditapes philippinarum. The sequence goes on along the minus strand of NW_026858674.1, from coordinate 19,826 downwards.
AGATTTTTATTTTGCAAAAAAAGGAAAAAAGAAAAAAAGAAAAGACACAGTCCAATGTTAATTTCAGTAGTAATGGTGTAAAGTAAATCCATTTAAGTATTTTTTGCTATCTTTGTTAAAGCAGACTTTCTGTTTAAGTTATCTATTAAAATTGTAGGCATTGGTTATTAAATTAAATTGGGTATTCCCGCTCTCAATAGCAAATCCTGTTTTCTTGTATAAAAAACCAAATTGCCGTGGCCCGTTTTATATGAAAAAATTTTTTTAATTTTAAACGCAATGCAGCTTTAAACCCTTTAAATGGGGGTTTTAAACTAAAGACAGTTTTGATGAAAATTAAATTTTTTTTTTAGGGAATTTTTTCGAAGAAAGAGATTAATATTTAAATGCTTTTTTTTAAACCAAAGGGTTTGGGGGTTTTCAAAATTTTAATTAAGGTTTTTTTCGTTTAAAATTTTGTCTAAATTTGTTGAAAAAAATTTGTTTCGTTTTTTTAAATTTTTTTTTAAAACATAAATTTGTTTTAATGTTTTATTTGTCCTTTAGCCTTTAATTTAAAATTTTAAAAATTTTTTTTTTGGCTTTAAATTTTTTATTAAACGTAAAGTTGGAAACCCAAAAAAATCCGTTCTGCGAGATTTTGCTCGCTTTCTGTGCCTCTAAAAAAATTTTTATGTTTTGTTTTTTGATGCCAATTCTAAGGTGGACCTTGTTGATGTTGGATGTTTTTTGTATGGTTTATTGAGGCAAAACTAAAATGAAATCAATAACTTGCCTCAGTGAAACCTTAAATGTTCTCTTTTTTGAGTAATATTAATGCATTTTTCTAAAAAGGGATATTTCAGAAAGTAAAGAAAAAGCAGAAGCCAGCAAAATTATTGCATTCAAAGTTGTAAAATACCATCACGTCTTTATTTACAAGCAACTACCAATGATAATGTAGATTTTATGAAACCGAATGATGATGTTTTATTCAAAAAGACAAAAGAGCAGTAAATCATACAAGCAATAATCAAACTCCTAATAAACGGCTGGGTCTTAAAATGAATTCATGTTAACGCAAAATTTTTGTCATCAGACAAAGAAAATGCAGTAGTGACAACTCATTGAATTAGTTTAACAGGAAATTTTTTTTAACGTTTTTTTAAAGTTAAAGAAATAATGTTTTTGGGCGAAATTAAATTGGTAAGACAAGACTTTTTGTTAAAAAACAGGACAAGACACAAAATTCTTTATAAAAGTTGTTTTAAAGGAAACACTAACTGTCTGAAAATATATGTCTTAAATGGTAGAAAGGGGTTTTCCAAGTTATCAAGCTTTATTATAAATATAAAATCTTTATGGCAACCTTCCCTTTGAATGATTATCGTAATGTTTTTTTAGCACATGAGCCTATAACATATTGAAACTTTCTAAATTACTTTTTTGAAAGACAAAAATAAGCAATATATTTCCTTTAGCTTAGTTTCTGAATATACACCTAAAAGTTTCCCGAGACAAGTGCAATTTCTAGTAAATGTGTAATAAGAATGAAACTATAAATTTTTTAACATGCAAAAATTTATAAATGTTTACTTTGTATATTTAAAAAAAAGAAAAAGGGACGGCCGATTTTCTAATGTTTTTTGAAACTTGAGGTCCAACCCTTTTTTCTTCAAATGTATTTATATTATTTTTTTCCTATAATATTTGCATTGTAATATTGTAAAAAATTGAAAGGAATAAAATACGTTTTAACTTAAGAAGAAAAATTCTCAGGCGAAATATCTATAAATATTGTTCATTTTCAAGAGTCAAGGCAAAAGTTTAATGGATAATATAAATAGCCATTAAATTACTAGTATTTGTCTTAGTATAATACGAAATATATATTTTTTTGTCAAGCAATTGATGTTGCCTTACAACAAAAAACCCCTTTCTTTAATTTTGCAATTTTACAATTTCTTTCATAATTGAAAAATATTTTATAACAAAGAATTAAAATTTGGGTATTTGCTCTATTTTATAGATATAAAAATGATAATGTCTTTATTGTTGTTTAATTGTTTAATGATAGTTCTTCTATACTAAATTATATTTTGTCTACAAAATTAATCGAAATTTTACAAATTTTGTATAACATGCTTTTATATCTATCTTTATCAACGCAAGGTATACGCACGGGACTTGGGCCCCCCTTTGCTTTTGGCTGTTTTGAAATACTATGAAAATTTTTGTATTGTATTGTTATACATGTTATAGCATAAATATGATTAAAACAAGGTATAAAATATATGTACTTTCAATTTGTAATGGTCAGTAGTTTCAAATGACCTATGATGCCCCATAAATATTAGATATAATTAATGATTTTGTAGACTATTTTTGTGATCAAATTTACTTTCTTTATAACATTTCCGATAACTTGTGAAATCTTTCGAGTTTACAAAATTTGTGTGCTGTCCGTAAACGATTTTGTAACGAGGTTCGTAATAACTCTGTCAAAGAGGGGCGGAAAGGGGTGTCATGCATGAATTAAAATCTTTTAAAAACTTTGTGAACTACTTTTGTCTTATTAAAACATGTTACTTTGAAACGTATTTTTGTAAAGCAATTTTCTCGTATATTATTATAATGTAAATTTATGGCAATGGGAAGATACGAAGTTTAAATTTTTTTTTCAAATTTTCGGGTCAGTTTCCTGGATCTAATATGGTAAACTTGTTATTTTAAAAGCGGGAACTTCAATCAAAAGGTTTGGAAATTAGAGGCATATTATTTGCAGTGACAATAAGTCAATGCTAGGCCTTGATGTTCGCAAATTTTTTAAAGTAAGCTTGTTAATAGGAAAATTTTACCATTCTGGAAATTTGGCAATGAATGGGCCTTCCCATATGTTTGTTAATATTATGTCTTTTCCACCGATTTCAACGGCATCGTCTAAGCAAAATCTGTCAGTTACAGTTTTCATTTTAAACGCGAAAGCTTAGAAGAGGCATCGTTTTGTGAGGATTTGTCATTATAAGTATTTTATTCTATTTTCCTGGGCAAAAAATGATATTTGGGAAAAATTAGGAATCCTTCTAGCCATGAAATTGAAAATCCGAAGATACTAATATTTTGAAAGGTGGTGATTAAAAAACCTAAAGTTATCAACAAAAATATTCTCCTGAAAAGTGCAAAATTTTGTTATAAATTATAATGATTGGAAATCTGAACGTTTATATTTTGTTGAAATTTTATTTTAAGAATATTGCTATGATAAATTTTATATTAGAAAAAATATTGATTATTGTTACGCATCTTTTTGTAAATATAAATTAAGATGTTTTTGACTTCACAGAAAGTAGCTATGTTATGTTTCCCTTTACTTGTTTTTGTCTTCCAATATGGAAAGTTTTTCATTCTTTTATTCACATAAGATTATATTCAGTAAGGAACTCAATAGATTTCCATAGATTTCAAATAAATTTTGTATTATTTAATTATAAAATATTTTCTACTCAAAGATGACGCCTTGTATATTTAAGAAATTGGTAAGGGATTTCGAAACAAATATGTTCTAAAAAGACAAAAAATTAGATTGTTTTCGTTTTTTGCAATTCTGCTTATAATAAATGTCGGAAATATCTCCAGAACGATTTGCTCAAATTCGTTAACATTTCTTTAAAATTGATATATAAACGTCATTGAATTAAGCGTTGCATTGAAAATATACAAGAGGTATTGAAAGAATTCGAAATAAAAAATATTTACTAATATTTGTTTAATGTTCAAGCATTTATACATCCAGATTTGATACAAATAATCTCATGAACTTTAAACAAATTAAGTGCGAATATCAGTTTTTTTTTAAATCATCGTAACTGTTAATTAATTTATCTGTTAATTTAAAAAAAAAACATAAAATGCAAAGATTTTTGTTTGAATACAACACTTGAAAATGAAAATTAATATAACAAATAAATCTTTATATCGTACAAAAGTAACAAATGAGGGTACTTCACTTTGTGTATTTATTTTGAAGATGATTTCGTTACTATTAATTGAAATGTTCTCGGCTATGTATTGAACAACACGCAATACAAACTATTAGACTAATCTACTTTAGTTTATGAAATGTCAGGAATGATAATGCATGAGCACTAAACACGTATGAAAATATATTTTATCAAATTCACTTAATTTTGAAATTTTCATGGTCACATGACGGGTTTCAAAGGATAAACAACGTTGAGAATGCAAATACATCACAACAAAAATATCTTCGTACATCGAATTTACATTAAATGAATACTGCATCATTCTTGTAACAACAATATCTGTAAAAGATCTTGTAGAGAAATTTATGTGTTTCAATTATAATTTTAACCTGTTGTTGTAAGTAAAATACATAATGGATTGTGAAAATGTTGGTAAAATCATAAGTGAGGCAAATTAAAATTGCCGATATGCTTTTTTTGATTCAAACGTTTCTTTGCAAACATAAGTAAATAGTTTATGATTGACGTCCTATGATATAGAGGGACATTGTGCCTGTTTGTTTGGAGTAAAAATCAAAATATCTCTTGTCGGTAAATAAATGTTTTAATGTATTCATTATCCCTCATGTAACAGACTCAATCAAACCGAGTCTGCAATTCTTTTAAAAATTTTGATGTGATTAATGCTTCCGAGGGATCACCTTGTTTCCAGATTTTTATACTTTCACAACAGCAGGTGTCAAGTGCTGTGTGGCTGCTGTAGAAGTGTTGTTATTTTTTCTAGTCTTCAGGACGTTGATTGGCCAGTAATTTCTAAATGTTGAGAATTGATAACGCCAAAAGCCGGTGCTATGGACGTGAGGGGATGTTTGCACGTATTCATTTCCCATGTACAGACTCAATAAACCGAGCCTGCAATTCTCTTTTAAATTTTGTTTGTGATTAATGCTTCCGAGGGATCACTTTGTTTCCAGTTTTTATTCCCGAGGACTTTGGCATAGATGCAAAACATTCACACACAATATCGGGCGTAAATGCGAATTTTACATTAAATTGGATATTGCATCATTTCTTGTTACAGTTAGGCTGATATTTCTGTGAAACGATCTTGTAGCCCAATTTTGTATGCTTTATATAATAATTTTATCCTGGTGTTTTTTTTAAGTAAGTTGATGATGCAATGTGCAGCAATGTGTAAAATCATAAGTAAACAACATTTGATTTGCGGATATGCTTTATTGACCCAAATGCCCCCTTGCAAACCATATTATAGACTTGATGGATGATGTCCTAGTGATATAGAGGAACATTGTGTCTGTTTGTTTGTAGTAAATCAAAAAAATCCTGTTGGTATATAAATGTTTATTTTCGAGGACTATAGACATATAGATATTAATGTTCAAAAGATAGTCTCATTCAGACGAACTGAGATATTTATGATAGCATTTTATATCGTTGAAAGCTTAACAATGAATTTCATCTTATACAATTGATGACAAGCTAAATGGTCTCAAACGTTTCATGGCAGACGTTTTGCAAAATATAAGGCATACGGATGTATGTTCCATAAACAAAACCGTTTTTGTCATGTCAAATAAAATTTCATGGTTTTAGAAATCTTTGTAATTGAACTTTAGCATCGTTTAAGTCAATGTATATGTTACAAAAAAGGGAATTGTTTTGGATTAATACTTGTTGTGCAAGAAAAGAAATTAGAGATCATAAGGTTTGACACATTAAAGATCAAAATATAGGTCTTTGTTTCGTTTCCTTCCGGACCGATCCAATATAAACCTTTCATATCGTGACTAATAATTATATACCTAAAAATGAAATATTTTCAAAAGTACTGTTAAAAGCAGCAACAATTTATATAAACCTCTTGCGACTTAAAGTTCTACTTAATTGAATATTCTGGATTTGATTTCTTTTAGAAATTCAACAAAAATGTCCTGATCTTTATTCAACGTGTTTTCCTTCCGAAGTGCTAATGTTTTTATACCTTATATGGTTTGAAATTTAAATGCAACCATTTACAATTTAATATAATATTAAGCAGAAAAAACATGATTTCAAATGGGTTTTGTACTTAATGATTAACAAATATCGAAAACTACTTGATCATTATTGCATTATGATGTATGAATAATATACTTTTAATAAAATAAGACATTTGCTGTTTTGGAAACGAATACAATTATTAGAACACCAAACATATATGTAACGGCCATCTACAAGTACAGAAATAAACTGCTATCGCAGATCAAGTAAAGAAATGACCGATATACCATGTTAATACAATTCATATGATGTTTGTTAGATAACCCTTATATTAAATAAGAAAAGCAATCTCGCCTTTATCGACAAAAAGACGAAATTATAGAATAGTGTTGGTTAAATTGGGGTTTGTCATGTTTTGGCAGGCGTCCTGTTTGTTCTTATGGTGCCAGTACTAGACATAAAACCTAATTTATGGGCAGTTATAATAAAACATATACATATATTGTTCTGAAAGTCCCGAGAAGGTATTTTACCGTCAGTTAAGAACGAAATACCGTAAAAGTGGCACTAACTCTATCATAAATTACTGATTTATTACACACATTTAAAAGCTTTTCTGAAATCAAAATCATAAAATTGTTAAAGAATGAAAGTGTAGGATTTTTCAGTCTCAGTCTCTCCTTCAATTCTTGTATTAATTTATGTACAACTTCCATGTCTAGGCCTAAAAGCTGCTTTTATTACCATTTGATAATGCTGTATATATATCAAATGGTAGAAAAGTAGGCATTGTTTATCTTGTATTCATAAAATAAAATGACTAACTCAAACAAGTCAAGAATCAATTCATTTGAATTAGTGTCAAAATAGAAAATGTTTGTAAAGTTTGCAAAAGAGACCTGCTTATCATATTATGCTCAGCTACGACACAAAGTAAATAGATTAAACATGAACCTAAAAGAGACAAACATTAGAAGGCCGATAACCTTATATATATAAGGATATGTGTTAGAAGTGTATATAGAATGCAAACAAATACCAAATTACAGGTATGGAACATGAGTTCTTTAAAAAGAATCGTTTGCATTACTATTATTCTATAATTCGTTCCAAACTTGGAACGTTTGATTATCATGACAAGGCGGAGTACGTAGTACGTAAAAGCAATAATGTTTGATGTTGTGCCGCTTTTTACCTAACACAAAATTTTCAATTTTCGTTAAAACTGGTTACTCGATTTTGATAGTAAAATTTGAAGAAAACAAAAACAAACAAAATACTTAAATATATTAACTAATTGATTGTGTAAAAACAAAAAAATAACGGTCTCTGCAATTTTATTTCGTTCTCGATTAAAGTTCGGCATCAACAACACTGATTGTGTCGTAGTAGTTTTTTAAATTCATTCAGTTTGACACAGATATACGGTGTAACGGCCATCTACAAGTACAGAAATAAACTGCTATCGCAGATCACATAAAGAAATGACCGATATACTATGTTTATACAATTCACATGATGTTTGTTAGATAACCCTTATATTAAATAAGAAAAGCAATATCGCCTTTATCGACAAAAAGACGAAATTATAGAATAGTGTTGGTTAAATTGGGGTTGTCATTCTTTGGCAGTCTTATGGTGCCAGTACTAGACATAAAACCTAATTTATGGGCAGTTATAATAAAACATATACATATATTGTTCTGAAAGTCCCGAGAAGGTATTTTACCGTCAGTTAAGAACGAAATACCGTAAAAGTGGCACTTAGTCTATCATATATTACTGATTTATTGCACACATTTAATAAGTTAAAAGCTTTTCTGTAATCAAATATTTAAATTGTTGAAGAATGAAAGTGTAGGATTTTTCAGTCACAGACTCTCCTTCAATTATTGTATGAATTTATGTACAACTTCCATGTCTAGGCCTAAAAGCTGCTAATATTACCATTTGATAATGCTGTATATATATCAAATGGTAGAAAAGTAGGCATTGTTTATCTTGTATTCATAAAATAAAATGACTAACTCAAACAAGTCAAGAATCAATTCATTTGAATAAGTGTCAAAATAGAAAATGTTTGTAAAGTTTGCAAAAGAGACCTGCTTATCATATTATGCTCAGCTACGACATAAAGTAAATAGATTAAACATGAACCTAAAAGAGACAAACATTAGAAGGCCGATAACCTTATATATATAAGGATATGTGTTAGAAGTGTATATAGAATACAAACAAATATCAAATTATAGGTACTGAACATGATTTCTTTAAAAATATTGGTTCGCATTACTATTATTCTATATCTCGATACTTGGAACATTTGATTATCATGATAAGGCGCAGTACGTAGTTCGTAAAAGCAGTAAAGTTTGATGCTGTGCCGCTTTTAAACTAACACAGAATTTTCGTTAAAACTGCATACTTGAATTTGATAGTACAATTTGAAGAAAACAAAAACAAACAAAAATACTTAAATATATTAACTAATTGATTGTGCAAAAACGATAAAAATAACGGTCCCTGCAATTTTGCTTCGTTCTCGATTAAAGTTCGGCATCAAAAACACTGATTTTGACGTAGTAGTATACTGAACCAAAAAAGAAACTTTCACAAAGTATGTGCCAGTTGTTCAAGGGTACCACTTAGATGTACACACATGTATACATGTAGTAGTTTGTAATACTCGTTTAGTTCGCAAAATCGGTCAGCTAATCCCCGTATAAAAGCCCGATATGTTTATTCAACGTAAAAATCGAGTTTCAAAAGGATTGAAAAACTGTACTAACATATCTACATTCAAACGTAGAGAAAGTTTCTTTTTTGTTTCAGTATACATGCATTTTAAATTCATTCAGTTTGACACAGATAACACAAACAATTGTCTAGAGATTGCTTAAGCTGATCGTGACGTTTCTGCTTTAATTCATTCTTTCAGGAAATGTTTCAAAATTGATGAATTAAATCAGTGCGTGAAGAATTTAATGTTTTATTCTAAAGAAATGTATAATCTAGTTTGAATTTATTTCAGAGTGTCGTGGTTGTCTGACATTTCCGCAGATAAATCTATGTATCTATCTTTTGTTTAATCAGAGTATTCTCAACAAAAATTGCATGTCATTCATCTAAACACGGAAACTAAAATATATTTGCTTTTTTATGTATCTCTTGAAAGCATTTTAGGATATACACCCTGGGAATCGTTATTTTAAAAATACAAAATCTTAGTTTTATATTAATCAAAAAAGAAGAAATATAACACACTAAAACACAATAGTCTTGGACTAAAATAATGCTTGCTTTTTATACTGTGTAATAAATATGATCTCTTCTTAAGTTAGATACGACTATCATTATGCCTTTAATTATATAAGGTCCCTACGTCTTTTATGTTAAATACAGCTATGCACAAATTTAAGATTTGGAAACATGTACATGTTTGTAGCTGGTGCGTATTGAGCATTTATGATATCGTATCGGTCATGTCATGTTAAATGGTACGTGGGCTGATGCCATTGTTTTATGCATGTATACTCAAAATATCGTAAATGCAACAAAATCCGCAATTCTTACATTTTATATCTTAAGTAAGATTTTATTACCCTCTAAGAAATGTCACAAAAACATTCATATCGGGTCTAAACTTGAATTCAGAAGTGCAAAATTCTCGTATATTGTTCTTTTTACCTTGAAAGACTGGTCATAAAAACATTTATTATTAAAGCCCATTTATTCCCCAAAATGCTTTTATTTCTCAAAATCTTCGTTTTTCATTACCTGTTACAGTTTTCAAAACGTTTCTCATTGGCAAATAATCTGGAAAATTGTTTGCTTCAATTGCTATTTTGCGATACGTAAAATTTAATGATTTTGCATTAAGACTACTTCCCTAAAACATTTTCTAAATTAGAAAAAAATCGTTTCTGTGTTTCATAATGTGCCTTTAAAAACTTTTTGATTTGTGGTTTTAGTATTGAAGTTTAAAAAAAAAAATATGTTTTGATCAATGGCTTTGTTATCACTTGATAAAATTGAATGGCAAAACACAATTGTTCGAGTGTATATATCTGAAACAATGGCAATTTGAAGTTATGAAAACGGAAATCCTTAAATTTAATTTAAATTGGACAGTTTACACATTATAAGTTTTTGATAATTTCGTTATGTTTATACTGTTCTTTTGAACGTTGAGAACAAAATTCATGTTCAGTATTATGAATCTCAGTACAAATAACTATTAGAATATAAGACATGTAACTCGTTTGGTCTAAGAGTGAATGTCTGCAGTTTTTAAATTTGTCAAAGACTGCATTACTATTTCGACCGTTTCAATTTCCTCTGTTTCTGTTTTGTTAATATGAATGACAACTCTAGAAAAGTGTATTAGAACAGCTATTACATTGGATTGTCGTGATCTTTTAAAATGACAAAGAAATAGTTTCATATATATTCTTTTTATTCCGATTGAGCTTGGTAGAAAATAAAAGAACGGAGGGCAATGTAAATCGTAATTAATTGATGCAGATTTGACATTTTTTGTTAATTAACAAATGGTATTATATTGTTATAATGTAACACCTGTAAATTGGAACATACTACGCAACAACCGGCAAATGAACATGATTTTATCCCACATCTCAATGCAATATATTTATCTGAATTATGTAATTATACAAATTTTATTGAACCCCTTTTCTCTGTGACAGTTTAAAAGCACTCTATATATTTATGTAAATCTGCCTCTTGGTTTTATAAGAGACACTGGATCATAATTCAATGTGATAAAAATGAGCAATACAAATTGTGTTTTGAAATTCGCTTTATGAATAATGTTTTTTTAGTTATGTTTTATTGCTTTTAAGATAAAACAGCCAAAACTGAAACATAGAAAAATCAAGATTTAAGAATTCTGGTTGTCATTGTTTTTTTTAAAGACACATACGGTAATTGTTTATTTGTAGCCCTATAAGACAGTTTCTGACTGTGTCTAGTATTTAAATTTATAAATCCTTTGCATTTGAAAGAAAGATTAGTATTACATTAGAACAATATGACATAAAACTTTCTTTCCAGATGATTTTGTTATTCCCCGTAGGCAAGTCTTTCTAATCCTTTTGCAATGCACACCAGGTATTTTCTCAAGCTTTCTTATAATAGACCATTTTCGAGCAAAACTTCTGTACCTTTGTTTTCATGATAAAAGTATTAAACAGATTAAATATCCAGAAGAACGATAAAAAGAATAAAAAATATAACTTGATTGTAATAATTTTACTAATATATACAGTTTAAGTTATAAATTACCAGTTAAAAACCTGTTCAGTAAAAAGGAACATGACGAATTATATTTCTTAAAGGTTAATGTAGGATCATGTGATTTCTATTTCGACCGTTTCAATTTCCTCTATTTTTGTTTTGTAAATTAAAGTTATATTTATGAATGACATTTGTAGAACAGTGTATTAGAATAAAAACCAGCTGTGCGCATTATATTGGATTGTCATGATCTTTTAAAATGACAAAGAAATATAGTTTCATGTAAAGACTATTTATTTTACATCCAGACTTTAAGAAAGGCTGTATACTTTTTATTCCGATTGAGCTGGGTAGAAAATAAAAGAACCGAGAGCAATGGAAAACGTAATTTGTTGATGCAGATTTGACATTTTTTGCTAATTAACAAATGGTATAATATTGTTATAATGTAACACCTGTAAATGGGAACATACTACGCAATAACCTATGAACATGCATTTATCCCACATCTCAATGCAATATATTTATCTGATTTTTTTAAATCTTAGATGAATTATGCAATGATACACATTTTATTGAATCCTTTTTAGCTCGACTATTCGCAGAATAATCGAGCTAATGCAGTCACCCATTTGTCGGCGTCGGCGTCTCTGTGGTTAAGTTTTTGCGTGTAAGCTGGTATCTCCATAACTACTGAAGGGAATGGATTGAACTTCACACACTTGTTCTCTGTGATTATCTAACATGATTGGCACAAGTCCCATAACTCAGATTTGCTTTTTTGCATAATTATGCCCCTTTTTCGACTTAGAAATTTTTGGTTAAGTTTTTGCGTGTAAGCTGGTATCTCCATAATTACTGAAGGGAATTGATTGAAACTTCATACACTTGTTCCCTGTGACAATCTATTATGCTTGGCACAATTCCAATAACTCTGGTTTGCTTTTTTGCATAATTATGCCCCTTTTTCGACTTCGAAATTTTTGGTTAAGTTGTTGCGTGTAACCTGGTATCTCCATAATTACTGAAGGGAATGAATTGAAACTTCACACACTTGTTCTCTGTGATTATCTAACATGATTGGCACAAGTCCTATAACTCTGATTTGTTTTTTTATAAGTATGCCCCTTTTTGGCTTAGGAATTATTCGTTACGTTTTTGAGTGTAACCTGGTATCTCCATAACTACTGAAGGGTTTGTGCCTTTTTGGAACAATTTTATGCATTCATATAGGTAAGCATTATTATACTCAAAGAAACACCCTTGTGACAACTTTTCGAACAGTCGAGCTTTACTGTCCTCCGACAGTTCTTGTTCCCTGTTACAGTTTAAAAGCACTCTATATATTTATGTTAATCTGCATCTTGTCTTTATAGAGACACTGGGTCATAATTCAATATGTGCAAAATGAACAATACAAATTGTGTTCTGAAATTCGCTTTATAAATGAAGTTCCTCAGTTTTGTATATTGCTTTTAAGATAATACAGCCGATACTGAAACATCAAAAAATCAAAATTAAAGAATTCCAGTTGTCATTTTTTAAATTAGACACATACGAAAATTGTTTCTTTGTAGCCCTATTAGACAGTTCCTGACTGTGTCTAGTATTTAAATATATAAATCCTTTGCATTTGAAAGAAAGATATAAATGACACTCCAATAAATAATGAGTATTACATTAGAACAATATGACATAAAACTTTCTTTTCAGAGGATTTTGCTATTCCCCGTAGGCAAGTCTTTCTAGTCCTTTTGCAATGCACACCAGGTATTTTCTCAAGCTTTCTTATAATAGACAATTTTCGAGCAAACATTTGTACCTTTGTTTTCGTGATAAAAGTATTAAACAGATTAAATATCCAGAAGAACGATAAAAAAATAAGAAATATAACTTGAGTGTAATAATTTTTACAAATATAAACAGTTTAAGTTATAAATTACCTGTTCAGTAAAAAAGAGCATGACTAGTTATATTTCTTAAAAGGTTAATGTAGGATCATGTGATCTATGACATTTATAAAAGGAAAATGTCACAGAAACACTTTCACAAATTAGTCTGGTAGGAAATTAAGGTAATGTTTCCTGTTTAATATGTTTAACATTATTTGTCACGAATCCATACTTAGTGACCACAATTTCATTTGTTTGGTTCTATAATAATAATTATTATTATAAATTTAAAGTTTTAGTAACTTTAAGCACGAACTGTTGTCATGCTCTTATTTTGCCAGGTAGCATGTAAGCATATTCGATGTAAATCTTGATTATTTCTTTGTTCGTTTCTATAAAATAGATAAATACAGAATCCCTAAAGAAAGCCCAACACGGCAAAATTGAAAATGTTGCAGGCTCGGTTTGATTGAGCCTGTTCATGGACGGTACTGGAAAGTGCAAGTTACCGTCCACGCCCCCTAGCACCGGCTTAAGCAGAATTCAACATTTAAACGTGAAGTAGTAAAATTTTGAATTTAGAAACATCCGCAGATATGTTCATACGGCGGTTATCATGGAACCTTCAATGTGACACTTCCGTGCCATTCCATGAAAAGCGGCGTATGGTCCCCAAGTAATAAAAAGCGTGTGCCCTAAACGAGAAAACAATGGGCGGAACTAAATAAAATGGAATTTTGAAAGGGGATCAGAGGTTATGAAGCCTGCGTATCACAGATAAGACGTCAAAAGACAAATTTAAAAAGCAGGCAACATATCCTAAGGGTGATTCAACATTATTCAAATAGGAATATTGGAACCACCCAACTAGAAAATGCCGAAAAGTTGAAACTAAAAATACCACAAGCACAACAATAATGTCGTGCTGAACGATCTTCAAGGATCGAAAATATAACATCATTGATTAAATGTACGGGGAGACTTTTTTACAGCCACCACACGGCACAAATAACACGGATGTGACCATAAAATAGATAAATACAGAATCCCTAAAGAAAGCCCAACACGGCAAAATTGAAAATGTTGCAGGCTCGGTTTGATTGAGCCTGTTCATGGACGGTACTGGAAAGTGCAAGTTACCGTCCACGCCCCCTAGCACCGGCTTAAGCAGAATTCAACATTTAAACGTGAAATAGTAAAATTTTGAATTTAGAAACATCCGCAGATATGTTCATACGGCGGTTATCATGGAACCTTCAATGTGACACTTCCGTGCCATTCCATGAAAAGCGGCGTATGGTCCCCAAGTAATAAAAAGCGTGTGCCCTAAACGAGAAAACAATGGGCGGAACTAAATAAAATGGAATTTTGAAAGGGGATCAGAGGTTATGAAGCCTGCGTATCACAGATAAGACGTCAAAAGACAAATTTAAAAAGCAGGCAACATATCCTAAGGGTGATTCAACATTATTCAAATAGGAATATTGGAACCACCCAACTAGAAAATGCCGAAAAGTTGAAACTAAAAATACCACAAGCACAACAATAATGTCGTGCTGAACGATCTTCAAGGATCGAAAATATAACATCATTGATTAAATGTACGGGGAGACTTTTTACAGCCGCCACACGGCACAAATAACACGGATGTGATCATAAAATAGATAAATACAGAATCCCTAAAGAAAGCCCAACACGGCAAAATTGAAAATGTTGCAGGCTCGGTTTGATTGAGCCTGTTCATGGACGGTACTGGAAAGTGCAAGTTACCGTCCACGCCCCCTAGCACCGGCTTAAGCAGAATTCAACATTTAAACGTGAAGTAGTAAAATTTTGAATTTAGAAACATCCGCAGATATGTTCATACGGCGGTTATCATGGAACCTTCAATGTGACACTTCCGTGCCATTCCATGAAAAGCGGCGTATGGTCCCCAAGTAATAAAAAGCGTGTGCCCTAAACGAGCAAACAATGGGCGGAACTAAATAAAATGGAATTTTGAAAGGGGATCAGAGAAGCTTTGTTTTAGAGCAGCGCATTTCCAACGTTTACCGAAATAAAAAAAGTTTTGATGTTTTTGTATCCTTTCATCTTGCTGTTTACCTTGGAATAATTATTACAAAACTGGTCATGAAACCTTGATTATTGAAGTCCCATTATTCCCCAAACATGCTTTTATTTTATTTCTTATTTTCTTGTTTTTTCATCTCCTGTTATAATTTTCAAAACGTTACTCATCGGCAAATAACCTAGATCATTGTTTTCTTCCCTTGCTTTTTGACAACACGTATTTTTTTGTGATTTTGTATTTTGTAAGTCAAAATACTACTCTGTTTACATTTTGCTACATCAATGACAGAGAGCTACTTCCCTCTGGTGTTAATCATCTATCATATTCTAAAACAATTTCTAAATATTAATAAACAATTCGTTTGTTTCTTATATAATGTGGATTTACAAGCTTCTGATTTCAGGTTTTATCATTTAAAATAAAAAAAAAGGTTTTGATGAATGGCTTTGTTCTCATTTGATGAAATTAAATGGCAAAACACAGTTTAACAAGTTTATATATCTGTATCTCATGACAGATTGAAGTTTTGATCACTAAAATAACTTAAATCTTCAAAGTGTAAAATGCTATATATTAGGTGCATGTTGTCTTCTATTTTCATATAATTTTGTAGTGATGCTTCCGAGGGATCACACTTTATCCAGATTTTTTATACTTCACAACATCAGGTGCTAAGTGTCGTATGGCAGCTGCAAAAAGTTCCCCCGTACTACACTGCAATGTTGTTATATTTTTCTGGTCCTTCGGGATAATTGATTCCAACATTTTTGAGTATTGAAAATCGAGTACCGCTCAAGCGTGTGCTAGGCAGCATGAGGGATGTTGCACTTTTTTCATTATCATGCTCGGGTGTGGCGATCTAATATATTTTCTAGAGCAGGCCAGGGGAATAGAATTTGGCATATTTTAGAAAATTACCTACGTTGTGGAAAGATGTAAACAGTGATTACCGAACACATCTGGAATCCCTTACATTTGACAAACATGAAAGTAACTGTTGTGTTTAGTGTTCTACTATATAAAATATAAATGCTTTATTTGTTGAAAAATTAAAAAAGAACTAAATTGTATAAAAGAATATATTTGAACATAGCATTTTTGCGATTTCCAATATGCTATCTAATGTATATGTAAAACAAAACAGATATAAACTTTTTCTTAAACCACATTGGGACCTGAATTTACTTTTTCACATAAAGGATAAAAATTATTCGGTTAACATCTAGATTCAACCCATTTACAGTAATACATTCAGAACTACACTGATATCTTAAAACACTAGAAGTCTATGATATCACATGTTGCAAGGTGGATTTGTGTTATGAAATCAGACAAGGAATTTAAAAATGGGACCTTTTCGGTCAACACAGACAAACGAGATATACAATATTCAATAGGGATATGAATGATATATCAGACTTAAGGCATCGGAATTTTTTACTAAAAGAAAATTAACAAAATAATTGTGTGGAGCATGCATTTTTTAATGTTAAAGTGCTTCTATATGCTGTATTTGATAGTAATGAAATTGTGGCAGTTGCTTCATATCTGAACATATTAGCGACAAGAAATGTTCTTTGTTATGAATAATTATAATTATAATAACAGTGGTCACAATCCAGGATATGTGGAAAACTGTCGTACGCCGTACAACGCTAGTTATTACCTACAATCTAATAAGAGATGATTGATGTTTTCTCAACCTTTCCTCAAGTGAAGCTGGGTTTTAATGCATTTTGCATGAAAGAGTTTGTGGACAAAAACAATAATAGTCTACGTAATTAGTCATAGGTAAGACTTTTGGTTGTATCAGAATCAGCTACCAAGACGATAAAGGGGCTAAAGGTTCCAAAAATAACTATCCATAAATGTAATAACCTCCGACAAAGATGCACATTTTCATTTTTATATTCATTTCAAAGTATCAGGGTTTTACTCATCTTTTACATTTCTGTGATTGATAAACTTTTACGAAAATACATAAAAGCAAAACAAAACAACTCAACAACTCCGTCATGCCTGATTCTTTGCTTGTGTTTTTTTTCTATATACATACAATATATAACCACCAGGAACACTATATATTGCAAACTTCTATATAAATAATAGACGGATCAATCGCTTCTATTTGCATATCAGTTGCAAGTACATCCCTACATTTAACGAGAATCACAATAATGCTTTCAAATATATATACAAGTAAAACGGTTTCCTGCGGTGAACATTTTAATGGTATAAAGATATTTCATTTAACTATTTTCAACATTATTGGGGGGGGGGGGTAAATAAACGTTTGTATCAGGAATATAGTTGACAATAATCGGTCAATATAGAAGAAGGTCTTTGGAAACTGGTGACCGTTGAAGACCGGAGAAGGTCGAACATAAAAAAAAATATTTCTGTTAAGAAAATGATTAAATAGGCCTCCCATTTTATGAATAATTCCGAGCAAAAAATAAAAAAAGTACACACACAAGTTTACGCAGAAAATATCTAGAGCTATTTATTATGGCAGATGCCACTACGAATATTTTAATTTTGTGGATTTTCAGTATAAACAATTTATTGTTTGTAAAATTTGAGATAGATATTAAAGAAACATTGATAATTTTCAAACACATCTTTTAAGTTTGTCTACCTTAACGGGAAAATAATTATAGAAAATTAGAAATATCACGTAATAGTTTTTTGTTCTCAATTAGGTATAATTCGGACTAATTCCCTACAGGTAAATCCGTAACGTACCGGCAAACGGTATTTAGCTGGGTTTTCGAAAAGGTCAATTAACCAATCATATACGGTTTACAGATCATGTGCTCCTCCATGTACCGAAAACAGGTCACGTGCTCCTCCATGGCTCAAAAGTTAAACGCGTACCAATACCCTGCGGTCTCCAGACCGCAGGGAATAAAAACCAAAATAAATTGATCCTCTAGTGTATACGTACGTTTTGTAGATTTATTATAATATATTATTTATTGTTGCCAATGTTATACATAAATTAAAATATTTGGAGAGTTATATTATACATATATGGCGGTGTAGGACCCACAATGTTGTCTGTTTATGGAAGTTAAACATGAAATATGGCAAAACCGGAAATACATTTCTGTAAATACCTAATTTAAAGCTATATATTATTGCCTTTAGTTTCACGTTTATGGTTTAACAGGAGAAGAGGAATGGCGGAGGACAATTTGACGACCAACATTCTTTTACATGAAATTTTTATTGCAGCATTGCTGAATCTGTTATGAAATGTTAAGAATGGAAAGTCTGAAAATCAAAACTTTTTATATTCATTTCATTACTTCTGGAGTAGACTGAATACCATGTGGGTTTTTTTTTTATAAATATCTGTAAAAGTATTTTTTTCCCGTGGAAATCAGCGAATAATTAATAACTTAGAACTACAATGTCATCAAAAATTCGAAATTATCGTTTTCTAAACAAGAATTGAAAGACTTTGTAAAAGAAACGTTTTTTTCATTGTTGAATTACTGTGATAGAAGTACTTATATAAGTTATATTAAGCTGCAATTTTAAATGTCCGAGTTATCCATTTTCATATGCAGGCAAAACTTACAAAAGCACCATACGTTTGAACAAAGATGTATAAATTTGAGAGAATTAACAATTATTTACAAAATTTTCGATTGTGAAGCTTATCATACTATATTTTACTTGATCATCATGATTCAGTATATAACTCATTCTGTAAAAATGTTTAAGAATTCAATCATTTTGTAAAATATTGTAGAATGTTGTAATCGTCGTTTTATTTCCTGAGATAAATCAAAATAAATGAATGCACGTTATTCATCTAAAAAGAGCTGAATTTAAAGCCACTTAGAGACATGAAAACCAAAAAGTATTTGCATTCTGCCTATGTAACGCTAAAATCGATTTGAAATACTCATTGGAAACCATTTGAGAAAATAAATCAAGTATCATATGAATACGTATTTATCTTTAACGTATATATTACATGACCGTTTAGAAGCGCCAAAGAATATACTTGCATGTAAGTTTCAAAGTTTTATTGTTAAATGTCGATATTAGCATTGCATTATGACTGTCATATTTTTTTCATATGAAAATGAACAATAGATAGTCATTTTAAAGCGTGATCCCGATTTCACACACATATAGATCATTATGAAGTATCCAAGGCATTATAGTTATGTTAGTTTCTATTTGATCGAATTTGGCATTATCTAACCGTGCAGTTCCCTTATATAATATGTCAATACTTAATTACTGCAAAGGACACACAACAGGCAATGCTGGCGATAGGAAATATAAATTAGAGGTACATTCGTTTAAACAATTTGTGGTCATTGTGATATAATGAATGTCTTAAATATGGCATAAAGCTTCATTATAAGCTTAAAATATTTTACTGATTGTAATCGTAATTACGAGAATGTTTGGTAAGCTTGTTATACAAGCTTTTAGAAAGATTTTACCAAAATCAAAGTCTCGGTTTCTTGTCTTAATTTCTTTCATGAATACTAGTATTATAATGGTATTGAATGGCTGTGTTGTACGAAAATTAAAAAAAAATCATATCCCACACAAGATAAATAAAACAGCAATCATTATTGTCAGGTCTTATTCTCATATTGTATGTCCGTTGTCAAT
>NW_026858673.1:0-37105 GCF_026571515.1 Ruditapes philippinarum | reverse complement strand
AGTCATTTATATACTTTCATTTTAATTGTCAACTATCATGAGTTATGCAATTATTTAAGGCCTAGGTTGTGGTGCCGAAATCATAATTTTCCCCCACTTTCACAGAAAGTTGAGAAGTGTTGATTTGTCCTCACTACCCTAGCTTAACTTTACTTGCACATGTATAAGATAATATAAAAGTGACACATGTTTAAGTGAAAACTAAAGAAAGGTAACAGTGTTCTCTTTAAACAGATAGTGTTTAGCTCATTTGTCTTGCCAATCATGGTCACTGAGACTGAGAGTAAACCTAGTCAGTCAGTGACTCAGTCAATCCCTCTGACAGCTGTTTCAAATATGGTACTAGAAAGGGATTACTCAGTATGTGTGACATGACCTATGTTTTTTAATGGCCAAAAAGCTGTTCTTTGGAGAAGTTGATTTTTCAGCCTGTTATTGGCATTGGCACTAAATAGCATTCTCTGCCTATTCTTACAATCCACATTGGTGTGATACTGGTTATGACACCCAGGAAGCAGTCAACTAGCGTGACTTAAAAGTCCCAGCCAATCATGATTGGAAATCAGTTGTGGGACTGTAAAGTAGATTTAGACACAGCTTGCTTGAATGCAATGGATTTCTGGGTCTTTGTATATCATTGCCCTCTTATCAGTCATATTTGCATATAGATCTATGTTTATAACTCCTGCACACTTCTTTGGGAACCCTAATAGGACTGGGAACCAGAATAAACGGAAGCAGTGCATACAATACCTAATGGCAGTTTTAATGCAGTTTTAAAATATGGTGTTGAGTGAATTGTGCCACCAAAAGTGTACAGTTTTAAGTGTATTGAAAACATAAAAATGTGAAGCAGCTGATGGCTTTAAATTATAATGTCCTATAATTTCTGTCAAAGAGCTCGCTTTGAGACTTTGCCTTATTCATATTACATGTACATTATACATGTTATATTAAAAAGTTAGATATCATTCTGTTAACAATTGCAGATGTCGGGAAGAAATGATGACCGCCGCCCCCTGCGGTCAGGAAGTGACACCGGTAGAAGCTCAAGGGGTGGTAGGGATGCTCCATCAGGTAGACCTTCAAGAGGGGCAGGAAAAAGCTACAGGTATTTCTTTACTTCTTTATAGATTTTAAATGTTTTCTAGGAAAGATAAATAATATATGAATGTAACCATTTTTGTCAGTTAAATATAGTGTGTTTTATAACTTAAGATTCATTATCATGCAAAAGTGATAGTTTGGGGATCAGACAGATATGTACTCTGACAGCTGTTTTAATGAGTTACTGATTTGATAAACAAAATGGCAAAAAAAACGGGCCTTTACACTTTTCTCATTGTAATTTGATACACATATGTTTACTTAATGCAGAAAATACCATTTCAATATACAATATTGTAATTTTGATTGGTACTCTTCATTGTTTAAGGTGCATTAATTTGCCAATACAAATACTTTACCTAAACCTCAATTTTATATGAAACATGTTTTTGTTAATTGTGAGTAACCAGGGCAAAAAAACCCTTCTTTGTAGAATCTGAATATAGGCTGCTTCCCCAACCAAACTAGCCTCTTTTTTTCCCCAGTTTGGTCCTCAAAATTCCCCAGTGTTTTGAAATTTCCCATAGAATTTAGAACAAAATTAAATGCTGGTGTTGAATTAAGGTCTTATACTGCTTTATTAGTATTTCCCAGTGCTTTTTGTTTTTCAATTTTGAAGAACTTGTTAAAAGCTTGACTAAAATTTGAGACCCCGTTTCCCAAAGTATGCCAAAATCACACATATTTTCCCCAAGAAAAAGGTTGAGGCCCCTTCCCCAAAAATGGTGTTTTGGCCCTGATAACATTTTGTAAATTGTTACTTAGTGAGATGAGGTACCAAGCAGGACGTGGCGGTGGGAGAGGCTCAAGAGGTGGTGACAGGCAAGACAGTTCAAGAGGAGGTGATAGGTCTGACTCTTCTAGAGGGAGTGATAGATCTGATACTTCAAGGGGTGGTGATAGGTTAGATATTTCACGTGGCAATGACAAGCAAGATAATAGAGATAAAACAAGTAAACATGGGAGTGGACACGGAGACAATAGTGTTGGCAAGTCTCCTGCATCTAAAAGGTATTTAGTAAAGAAATTATCAATTAAAGTTTTGCTTGAAGATTGAAGCATAATATCTTTACAAGCTTTTGAGTTTATAGGAAAATTGAAACACATTAAATATACATGAAATGAAGTCAAATTGATTTTCATTAGCTTGAGATTAATGAAATTGAATAAAAAATCCTGAAGATGACAATATTTCAAGGATTTTAAGTTGGACGATTTGGAGAATAGGAAGAGCTATTGTCCTCACTTCAACATCGGTATTGGTCTCTTAATACTTTAGTGACTTGTCCATGGTAGAATAAAAAAAGGCTTCATTATCACAACATTCATGTATGAATGACTAAAGCTTCTTATAAATTAAAATGCTTTTTACTTGGTAGATTTTAGTTGTTAGATATGCCCCTCAAGTTCGTCAACTAAACTGGGAATATTTGGGGGGGAAAAAACAACTATTAAACCATTTCATGATAACTTAAGATTTATTTAAACCAAACCAAAGTGAAGATGTGTTGATGTTTTTAGTGATTCAGCGAAGGGAGCGTCAACAGCCACACCCAGTACACCATCAGCAGCTGACCGTGAAGCCAAACTGAAGAGAGAAGAAGAAGAACGTTTGAAACAAGAAAAACTAAAACAGGAAGAAGAGGAGAGAAAGAAAAGAGAGGAAGAAGAAGAAATAAAGGTTGGATAATTTTATTAGCATAAAAAATTTTGTTATTTTTAATTTTTTATGACAAAATATTCAAGTTCTTATATTCAGAATAATCTAAAGATTGTTTAAAGATGGCATGATATATTGTAGAAATAAGAAAATTAAGTTGAAAGTGTTTGCAATAGAAGTAGGGATGGCAACAAGTTACTGATTAAGAGAGAACTAGAACATTCGTTTAAGTATTAGTTAACAAAATTGATACTTAAGTACTGGTTTAAAAAGAAAAAAGTATCGCTTCAATTTTTCAAGGTATAATCCTCACATTAATAATAAATAGTAATAGTCAATTCCATACATGTGAACTTTTTTCGATGATCAAGTGGGAGATTTTTCTTCAAAAAGAGGGAGATTTTAGAATTTGCAATAAACAAAAAAGAAAGTTCTGACATAAAAAAGAGGGAGATTTCATTAATTTGTGAATATACCCCTTATTTTAAGAAAAATCTTTGAAAATATGGCTGCACAAAGTGGGAGTCTCCCGCTAACGTGGGAGAATTCACATGTATGCAATTCTGTGTATCAAAGTAGAAAAGGAATGTGGATCGCAGACAGTGTCAGTCTTATGAATTATTGTGTTTGTTATCGTGACGGGTTTGACAGAATCGGAGGTTTATGCATCTATTAAGTCCTATTAACCTTAGAGCAATTGTTTAATTGATCGGTAGAATGACCATTTACTAGAGTACTGAAATAAGTACTCATTGCCATTCATAAATAAAAGAAATAACATCATTAGTTTATTTATGTAGCAATTGTAAAATCATAAATTAATCTACTAATTTATATTGATTATCGATCCTCTTGTATTAATATGAAAATATTGATTACCTTAATATAGATCATTCTGGCTTATAGCCAGCCTAAGTTTGCAAGGTTTCATCAAGATTAGAATCATAAATACCTTTTTATCATTATAACAGTTCATTCTCCATATATTGATAGTCCAATACATTACTATATAAATGGCAAATATGATAAAGTGATTAATACATTTTGAAAAATTAAATCAAATAACATCACTGTAGTACTTTTTGTATCTTTAAATCTGCTTATAAATAGAAAGCAGCTAAGTTAGTAATTTTTTCCTTTTTTAAGTCATTAGTTCCATGTAGTACTATACGCATCCTGTCTAAAAAGTTACCACCAATAAGGTAGTCAGTGCTTAGTTTATTATTTGTTGTTAACACAAGCTAAACAACAGAACTTCCATCATGTATGTTTTTATTTGATGTTCACACCTTCCAAAGTTACTGCTAATATTAATTTTCACCAAAATCACGTATGATAATTGTATGGTAACATTTTTCTGTTTCAAATATAATGAAATAGTTTTCATCTTGAAGCTTATAAAAATTGTGGCAAAAGTTCATATAAATGATCATTATTGGAAAAATATTATCATGAATCGTACAGATAATCATAAATGCAGTAAATCTATCATGAATCATAAAAATAGTGATAAATTCAGTAATGTTATCAATTGTAAACCAATTACTTCACAGAGAAAAGAAGAAGAAGAAAGACAGAAAGAGGAAGATAAGAAAAGGAAGGAGGAAGAAGACAAGGTTAGATAATATGACAATTTTTATGATAATTTTTACCTTTACCTATAGCTTGCTCTTGGCAACACATTGAAACTTGGCAACACTTTGTACCGTAGCAGCACATTATACCTTGGCAATACCTTGTGTACCTAGGCAACACATTGTACCTTGGCAACGTGTTGTACCTTGACAAAATGTGTATTTTGGCACACATTGTACCTTGGCAACACATTGTACCTTGGCAACAGGTTGTACCTTGGCAACACATTGTACCTTGGCAACACATTGTACCTTACTAACACATTGTACCTTGGCCACACATTGTACCCACATTGTACATTGGCAACACGTATTTATGTGATCAGTGCAGATCTGTATCAGTCATCAGTCCATGCTGTCTGATCATGGTTGCCACTGTTCGCTACTCAGTCACGACTAATTTTTTGATTTACAGTATCCAAAAAAATGATTAATGGTTTTGTCCGGATTTAAAGATGAACAAGCCTACCAAAGATATTTAGCATGGTATGCAATGACTGTTGACAGCCAGGCACATTGACAACCTTACCCTCCTTACCTTCACAAGGAAATCTAAAAGATAATAATCTGTTCTGGTGTAAGATAAAGGAAGATTAAAATGTGAATAAACAGCAGTCTCCTAAATAAAGAGGGGTCAGAATGTTGGAAATTGATAACTTTTTTGCAAAAGATAATCATATAAAATTATTCTGATAATGTAACCTAGTGTGAAGTTATGGTCCATTGTTCCCATCTTGTCATTTTACATAAGAACTATTTTGTTAATATTGCTTATGTTAATATTGCTAATTGGTGAAAATGGTAATTCCAAGGAAAGTAGGTTATGAATAGAATAGAATAGAACAAATTTTATTTCCAATTGAGTTTTTTTTTCTCACTTCCCAATCAGGCCTTTGCCTCTTGATTTTGGGGAAAAAATATTGTTAAAATTTCCAATTTTGGATAAAAAAAATTTGGTGTCAGTTCAGATTTTTGGAAAAACTGCATGATTTTAAAGAATAATTCAATTGGGAAGAGGCCTGTTATATGCCTCAGTTATATAAGGTGAAAAATCACTGCAATTATGGGTCTTTACAGGCACCAACCAACCACCAAGATATCACCAAAAAATGTGTCTAAATCAATGTAAAATTAAGAAACCAATGATGATATTTCAGAATTTGTATTTTCAGTAACAGATACATATGCATGTTAAAAATGTGTGGTGTCTGTGAAAAATATCAACAGTGAAATGTTCATGTTCTTAAAGTGTTCGTTTTACCTGTTGTGTCTGTGTTATTGCTGATCTCTTTCTTTTTATATGCCCGAAAGGGCATATTATGTTATACCCCCTGGCGTCCGTCTGTCTCTCCGTCCGTCCGTCCGTACGTCCGTCCGTCCGTCCGTCCGTCCGTTAGCAATTTGGTTTCCGGAGCATAACTTAAGTTCCATTTGGCCCACAATGTTCAAACTTCATAGGATGATTGTCCATATTGGGTAGAAGACCCTTATTGATTTTGGGGTCAAAAGGTCAAAGGTCAAGGTCACTATGACCTTAAAACTAAAAACAGTTTCCGGAGCATAACTTAAGTTCCATTCGACCCACAATGTTCAAACTTCATAGGATGATTGTCCATAAAAGGTAGAAGACCCCTATTAATTTTAGGGTCACAAGGTCAAAGGTCAAGGTCGCTATTACCTTGATACTGAAAACAGTTTCCGGAGCATAACTTAAGTTCCAATTGGTCCACAATGTTCAAACTTCATAGGATGATTGTCCATAGTGGGTAGAAGACCCCTATTGATTTTGGGGTCAACAGGTCAAAGGTCAAGGTCACTATGACCTTAAAACTGAAAACAGTTTCCGGAGCATAACTTAAGTTCCATTCGACCCACAATGTTCAAACTTCATAGGATGATTGTCCATATTGGGTAGAAGACCCCTATTGATTTTGGGGTCACAAGGTCAAAGGTCAAGGTCACTATTACCTTGATACTGAAAACAGTTTCCGGAGCATAACTTAAGTTCCAATTGACCCACAATGTTCAAACTTCATAGGATGATTGTCCATATTGGGTAGAAGACCCCTATTGATTTTGGGGTCACAAGGTCAAAGGTCAAGGTCACTATTACCTTGATACTGGAAACAGTTTCCGGAGCATAACTTAAGTTCCATTTGGCCCACAGTGTTCAAACTTCATAGGATGATTGTCCATATTAGGTAGAAGGCCCCTATTGATTTTGGGGTCACAAGGTCAAAGGTTAAGGTCATTATTAATAACTTAAGTATTAATCATCCTATAGCTGTAAAATTTTATAGGATGAACAGCGAATTCCCATGTCTTACAAATGCTTCATCCTTACTAAAAAAAAAACACTTTCGGGCATATAATGCTCCGCCTAGCGGTGCTCTTGTTTGTTTTTAGAATTCATAGTTTGTTATCTTCATGTTTTCTTCCAGAAATGTATAGAAGACTTTGCAGCTGAATGTAGATTTAAGATTGAAGAGAAAATGCAGCAAAGAGAGAAAAATCTAAATGCTGAAGGTATTGTAGTGTAGTTGAGTTTTAGTATGGTGCTAAGTTTATGAATCTTTATTTTTTGACCAATTTCTGCTCTTTAAATCACCAATATCTTTTAAGACTTTTTTGTATAATTATTAAAGATTTTAAGCTTGTCTGTTTTGAAGAAAAGTCTAGCTATTGTGATAGCTGCGTCATCATCCTCATCATGTAAAAACTTTAATGCAGCCTGTTATTCAAATGTTTCAAAAGTTTTCAACATATAACTTGGAATACTTGCTTGCTTATCATGACAAGGTGCAGTTGTTAGACTAGTGGCTTAATTCTGAAAGCAGCATTTTAGGCGTTTTGCTCCTTATTACCTTCGTTAAGGTTAAGGGTGAAACACTATACACAATAAAGTTTTCTTGAGTAATATGTATGGTTAACACAATTTATGTTGAAATCTGACGAAAGTTGTATTTTCACTTTCAGAAAACCGACCTGAGGAACATTTCTTCAGTAAACTGGATTCCAGTCTAAAGAAAAATACAGCCTTTGTTAAAAAATTAGTAAGTTTCTTTTCTTTCTTTTCTTTAACAAAAATTGTTTTGATTTTATTGGTGATTATGCACCGTGTAAAGAAGAATGCCTTAAGATTCATGCTAATTTCCATGAACTTTTTAAAATCCATTTATAAGTAAAAATATTTTGAAGTGAAATTAGGATATAATATAAACATTGCTAACAGCACTTACAATCCAGGTTAATTGCGAAATATGAAAAAAAAACTAACTGCCATAGTCACAATGGTGATAAGTACTACAAAATCCTTCATTTATCTCTTAAAAAATAAATTATTACTTGAATTTTTAAATCTTTTTACTTTTTAGTCCCCTACCGGTTTACCGGAGGGGACTTTAGGTTTACCCTCCGTCCGTCTGTCTGTCTGTCCGTCTGTCAGTCAGTCAGTCCGTCTGTCCGCAAAACTGGATCCCGCGATAACTTGAAAAGTACTGAAAATATTTTTATGAAACTTCATATACGGATAGATGGCAGTATGGAGATTATGCACGTCTTTTTCTTTTCTTTCTATGTTGAAAATTCTGGTTGCTATGGCAACACATAGACTGAAAATATGGCAAATTTTTACACATAAACTGAATCCAGTGATAACTCAAAAAGTACTGGAAATATTTTTATGAAACTTGACGTATGGGTAGATGGCAGTCTGGATATTATGCATGTCTTATCTTTTCTTCCTATTTTGAAAAAATATTGGTTGCCTTGGCAACAAATAGGCTTAAAACATGGCAAATATAACAATATTTGTGATCAGTCAAAAAGAGCTGAAAATTTTTATGAAATTGCATCTTTAATTCAAGAGTTATCTCCTCTTTAAGAATTTTGCTTTTAAAAATGTTATAGTTTGGTAACAGGAAAAATGTTTCAAATATTAACTTTAGAGTGTCCTTAAGTCTGTCTGTCTGTCTGTTCATAAAAACTGTTTCCTGTGATCACTTTTAAAGAACTTTTCCAACAATGTTACTTAAAATAGAGAAAAATTGAAACATTAGTGAATGGCCAATGGCCCTTCAGAATGTTGATGGGGTTCTAACTGGTAGGGGACTTATGGATTGCTTGCAATACTATGATAATTGCTTGTCTTAAAATAATTTTTCACAAGTTTTATTATTTTGAAATATTTTGGCACATCTGGAGGCATGCAGCTTAACACTTTTCATTTTGGATTCTTTTCAACCAAAAATTGAAATGTTTATTCTGGATAAATGAATTGAGCAAATGGCCTGAATTTTTGCACTCCAGGCCTTCATCAAACGGTCTAAAATCGAGAAAGACTAATTCCTGTTTGGTCATGTCAAAAAACCAGATTAGTCCTTAGCTTGTTGCAGCAGCATTCCTCCAGATGAGCAAAAATATTTCAAGAAAATTAAACATCAGAAAAATGTACTAAGATTTTAAGAAAAGTAAAAGATTTAAGATTCAAGTAATAATTTACATGTTATGAGGGATTAAGGACTGATTTTGCCATACTTCTATTGCTGTACTAACGCAGTTAGGGCTATCTTTGCTTATTTTAGCCTCTTTGCGGGATGCAAGTGCGTCTTGCAGCAAGTGCTTCTTGCAATATGTAAACTATATTCTTTGTTAACTTCACAATATTTCACTTTTAAAAACATTTCTAAAATTTTTATGATAATTTTCATGAAACTGGAGACATGTTACTTTAACTGTGACAAATTATTTCATAAAGCAGTTATAAGAGTGTTATAACCCTTTACCTCATATATATGCGAAACAACGCACTTTCGACCCCCCCCCCCCCGCCCTTTTTAGGCCTGAAATAGTGAAAAAATGTCCTATTTGGGCCCCAAACACATGTTTTTGTTTGAGAAAGGTTGCTAAAAAAAGTGAGCACTTTTTCGGCACCGGCCCCCATCCAAAAGATACATCAGGGGGTTGCCAGAAGGGGGATGTGCCCCCTTCTGTTTGGAGGGTTTGAAGGGGGGGCGGAGTCCCCCTCATCGCCAAGAAAATTTTGGACTTGTGAGAGGCTTAAAATGACCCCAGGTCGATCATAAGATAACGTGTAACCAACGCTGAAAAGCCTTTGACTCTATCTCAATCCCTTGAGAAGTTGCAGCACTTTGAAATAAATTTTGATGGAAAAAATGGAGGCAAAATAGTGATTTTTGGCAATTTTGAGATGTCCCCTCCTTGCCATGGTAACAGGAAATTTAAGACTGAGCATGTCGTTACAAAGGCAATAGTCCAGTCAACATTTGTGCCAAGTTTGATTAGTATTGAAGCATTTTTCATAGTTTCATAGCAGTTTGAACTTGTAAGAGGAGGCTTTTCGGTGAAAATGGCCATTTTTAGCTCGACTATACGAAGTATATGGAGAGCTGTCCTACTCGCCCCGGCGTCGGCGTCCGCGTCCGCGTCCAGATTTTAGATTAAAGTTTTGGTGCAGTAAATATTTTTCACTATAACTTTGTCATTTCTTAAGGTATCAACTTCAAACTTCAAATATATGTTCCTTATCATCAACCACATCTTATGTGACAAGGTTCATAACTCTAGCACCAATATTTTCAGATTTATCTCCCCTTGAACTTAGAATTTTCCTTAAAAAATACTATTTTTTACTGTTACTTCTTTATTTCTTAAGGGATCAACCTCATACTTCAAATGTATGTACCTTATCATCATCCCCATCTTATGTGACAAGGTTCATAACTCTAGCACCAATATTTTCAGATTTATCTCCCCTTGAACTTAGAATTTTCCTCAAAAAATACTATTTCTTACTGTTTCTTCTTTATTTCTTAAGGGACCAACCTCATACTTCAAATATATGTACGTTATCATCATCCCCATCTTATGTGACAAGGTTCATAACTCTAGCACAAATATTTTCAGATTTATCTCCCTTTGAACTTAGAATTTTCCTTAAAAAATATTATTTTTTACTGTTACTTATTTATTTCTAAAGGGATCAACTTCATACTTCAAATATATTTACGTTATCATCATCCACATCTTATGTGACAAGGTTCATAACTCTAGCATCAATATTGCAAGAATTATCTCCCCATAAACTTAGATTTTTTTACTAGAAAAATGTTATTTTTTATTATAACTTTTTTATTTTTAAAGGTATCTACCTCTAACTTCAAATACTTATTCCTTATCATCAATTACATTTTATCTGACAATGTTCATAACTCTTGAAACAATATTTACAGATTTATCTCTCTTTGAACTTAGGATTTTCTTTAAGAAATATAATAACTTCTTTACTTTTTAAGGTATCTACTTCAAACTTCAAATATATATTTCTTATCATTACACAAATGTTGTGTGGCAAGGTCCATAACTCTAGCATGACTATTTCTAGAATTATTCCCCTTGATCTTGGAATTTATGTTAACAAATGTTATTTTTTTACTATAACTTAATACATAATTATACATAATTGATTTTTCTTTCATAGTTTTGTCCTCCTTACTGTGTCCAGTATTTTATTAGTCGAGCTTTGCTGTCTCCTGTGACAGCTCTTGTTCACAATATGCTCATGGGGGAAAGGGTTAACTAAAAAAATTATTAATGTTACAAAACAACAATTTTTACCAAAATTAGGTAAAAGACCACATGTTTACATGGAAAAACTAGATTTTGGGTGATTCCAAAGTTTTTCATCATTTTTTGTTAACCCTTTACCTCATATATTCGCGAAACAACGCACTTTCGACCCCCCCCCCCCCCGAAAAAATGTCCTATTTGGGCCCCAAACACATGTTTTTGTTTGAGAAAGGTTGCTAAAAAAGTGAGCACTTTTTCGCCAAGAAAATTTTGGACTTGCGAGAGGCTTAGAATGACCTCTGGTCGATCATAAGGTAACGTGTAACCAACGCTGAAAAGCCTTTGACTCTATCTCAATCCCTTGAGAAGTTGCAGCACTTTGAAATAAATTTTGATGGAAAAAATCGAGGCAAAATAGTGATTTTTGGCAATTTTGAGATGTCCCCTCGTTGCCATGGTAACAGGAAATTTAAGACTGAGCATGTCGTTACAAAGGCAATGGTCCAGTCAACATTTGTGCCAAGTTTGATTAGTATTGAAGCATTGAAGCATTTTTCATAGTTTCATAGCAGTTTGAACTTGTAAGAGGAGGCTTTTTGGTGAAAATGGCCATTTTTCACAATATGCTCATGGGGGAAAGGGAAAGGGTTATTGCCTATATCAGAGTTTTTTGCTCAAAGAAACAACCGCTTGCTCCTGACAGGATTTGAACCCACATGCTAACCACTCGGCCATGCCTTGCAAATTGCAGTACATCATGCCATTATTTACTGCAATTCTTCTGAAATTAATTTTTTTTTAAACATTTGAAACTATGCATTTGTATTATTTTTTCTAAGAGAAAGATGAAACAGTTATACAATGAATGGGATCAGCTTATTTATAAGTCATAAGTGATTGACATTATTTAGTTATGATAATGTAGAATAATAATATCTGTCATATTTTGTGGTTCGGATCGGAATATCCGTACTGAGGTGACCCGCCCATTGGGCAGGTGACCGAGGGATGGATATTCCGATCCGAACCGCAAACATATGTCAGATATTTTTTCTTGCATATTCTACCATATTCCATTATATTTTAAATTCTTTATTTTTACTTTCAATGGAAATTTATATCATTGCAACCGTAACTACTTTCTTACAACAGCATATGAATTACTTCATTCATAACGGTAAAATGACGTCATCCTAAGCGTGCCATTGTACAGCACGCGAATCATCTGGCACCCCCCATGCCAGATGAAATTTCCGGCATGGGTAAAAATCACGGAAACGCCAGTCTGATATGCAAGAAAACAAAATTTTAATTTAATGCTATTCATAAAGAACAGATGCCACTTTTAACCATGTATTTTAGTAGTATCAAATATTTGGTTACTTGACATTATTTACATTACAGAAATTTCTGACAGAGTCACAGAAAGACAGCTTGACCAAAGAGTTTAATGGTTTAAATCTTACCAAATATGTTGGAGAAGTGGTAAGTAATACTGATACAAAATTTGTTGCCAGACACCAAGTATAGTATGACCTTTAGCATGAGAAAACAACCCTTAACTTCATCAATTCTTTTTTTTTAAAGTGACATTTTCCCTGTTCAAGTGTGAAGATGGTTGAACAGGTCAAATCCAAAATAACTTGCCAAATAATTTTTTTTTTTTCAATTTTATACAGTCAAACGTGTATTAAGCGACCGGGCAAGGGAAACACCAAAAACGGTCGCTTAATGAAACGGTCTCTTAAGACAGTCAGCATGATATAAAAGTCAAAATTTATAAATGACATCTTTTTTATTCGATGGGATTGTTTTTCAACTTCATTTTTATATAAATGTTGAATAATAAGTACGGTCCGATAATCTAAACGGATGCAAATGTAAAAATAACGTTCCGATATTTATTGACAAAACAGTTTTGATCCATTACGTACATGTTTGACATTTTTCCAGAATTTTTTAACTTCTCCGTTGTTTTTCCTTGTCTCCAACACGAAAACCCTATTAGTGAAGATGTTTTCTGTTGTGCATTATTTCATTTGAAATAAACAAACTACATCTATTTGTTACGATTAATTTAATGGCTGATCAAGGTCAAGGTCAATTCAATGCAGTCTAAATGTCAACAAGCGAAGCGTATACACCATCTCAGTATGGGCGGAGCGTTGCATTGTTTATCCGATATTATTGGATAAAACACGTCACGCGTATACTTAACTTCATTTGCATACGCTAAAACGGTATGGGAAATAGAGTGTTTCACACGTTTATTGTTGTGTTTTGATTGCTGACACTTGTGACATAACGAGGTGGCGTTCTCTTAAAACACAATTACTTGACAGGTAAAAGTGGTCGTTTAATGAAAAGATTGATGTCAATTAGGTGACTAATTAGCAGTCGCTGGTCGCGTTGAGCAAAAGTCGCTTAATACATTAAAGATATAGAGAGAAAATGATCGGGGGGAATTTAAAGTGGTCGTTTAAGACAAAAGTCGCTTAATACACGTGGTCGCATGGGCAAGTTAGACTGTATTCTATTTCAGTAACTTGTGTGACTGGCTGAAATTCTAAAGATATCCTTCAGAATGCATTAATAATTTTCAATTGATAAAAAGAGTGGGGCAGTCTTTTTGCATTTAAGGCAGTTTTTCATTACAGTATCTACATTTGTATTATTAGTTAAATGCTGGTATCATAGTCAATCTTTTAAAATATATAGCCACTTTAGCTCAACTTATGGGCATAATATCCCTTTAACTAACATGTTTTCTTTTATGAAGATATTCATTTCTCTGGCACCTGATCATGACAGCAGTCAATTTCATATAAATACAGAAGCCAGTAAGTAATATTCCAGTAAGAAATGTTTAACATGTATGCTTTCACTAAACTGTTGAAATATTTGTGACCTGAATGACTAGATCTTGAAACCTAGTTTCAGGAATCTGAAAACCGGATCATAGTTAGGCTAAGCTGTTACTGAAAGATATACTAAGCTCATCCTTGAGTAAAATATTTTAATCACAGAAATTATTGAAATCCTTGAAATTATTACTGAATATGTCTAATTTGAATAAAAGAATGAATAAACTATGAATGGGAAGCTGCGTTCTTTATTACAGGTTAAGCAAAGTTGGTCTTTTCTTAAAAAAAGTCAGTGCTTTTAAATGACACTATATGTTCATATTGTGACCACCTATAGTGTGCAGAATCTTAAACATAACATATCTACTTTGTGTAAAGTCGAAACATGCTTATTTTATATTTACAAAGAGACTGTGTAGCAATTATCAATATTCTCTTATATCAAATTTGGGAATAGTATATCTAAAATTCTTCAAACAAATGTATTTTTATATTGTAGGCAGCATCGATAACAGAAGCTAAATTAAAGATGTCAGATATAAATTGTGCTGTTCATATATGTGGTATCATGCATCAAAGGTACGCTGAGTTTGCTCCAAGTCTTCTAGAAAATTGGCAAAAATACTTCCCAACTAAGAAGGATGAAAAGGTGAAGAACTTATATATTTTATTAAAGATAAACAAGATGATTTTTTTCATATTCTAGGTTTAATATGGTACATGATCTACCATATGCTTGTTGAATTTTTTCATTCTTGTCAGCTTATGTGTGATGTAAAGCTCTTAATTCCCCACCTTAGTGCAATACTGTGATATCATTTATATTCATGGGCATGAAATTTTGTGGTTTTATCAAAACTGGCATTTTCGTGGATCTTTAATTTGTGGATTTTAATTTTTTTGAAAAAAAAAAAAATAAGTAATGCATAGTAATCTTTTAATTAATTACCACGCTGTTTTACTTACTGTATGTATATAACACTGCTGTTATCAATAGATTTAATCCTTGCCTCTGGGTGTAATACAGTGACTGCCGATAATTGACTGCAATTACCACTTTTGTGTGACACAATATGCAGCTCCATTGGTCACACTGCCCCTTTAATTCGGCGATGTAAACATCACATAAATTAAACGACACCTGCCACCTTTGAACCAGCTAGTAAAAAGTTTACACCCTGAATCGATCTTATCATTTTTGACAAAAAATACACACTATGCATATAATTGATATGAGTAAGCGGCTCCATACAGTAATGTGTACATCTAGTAAAAAGACAGGGGCTTCTTTGCTAATTTTGGAATAGCAGTCACACAAATACATATTGAAATTCATTTAAATGTATCATATTAACACTAGTCTTGTTAAAATTTGACAAAAGAATTTACAATTCATCTTTTTTAGCGATCGGTAATTTTTTCTATTGTTTTGTAATTACAATATTAATATCAAAGTCAATCAGATTTCTAAAGTGCCACCTGAGCAACTGCTTAAATTTTTGTTGGAACTGTAAAAAATTAAACTGGTGATCCCTTAATTGGCAGTTGCCAATGGGTACCCAAGTGCACTCTGAAATGCTGGTATACTTGTAATTGGGTAGAAAAAAGTCTGATCAGCTAGCCTAACTCTCATCTTCATGAAATGTTATATAATTGAAGATAGCAAAATGGTCAGTTTTGTACGAGTTAATTATAGAGAAATACCTTACTGATATAATTCTTTGGTTACAGATAAGCAATCCTAGCAAGTACAGAGTGGATCTTAGATTTTTTGCTGAGCTTGTAGCAGTGGCGTGTTTTAAGGATAAGGAGGGGCTTCCATTATTAGCCAATCAGCTGGCTATACTTACTACTAATGACAAGGAAGAGCATAATAATCTGTCAATATTAACAAGCTTCTGTAAACATTGTGGTGATGATTATGCTGGTTTACTGCCAAGAAAATACAGGTATATGCCTTAAATAGTGAACATCTGATGAGTGAAGGTTCAACACTGAGTTTATTGCAGCAGTTGAATAAAATTTTATCACATAAACCACGGCACAGGAGTGTAATAAAGCCATTTAATAAAAACGATATTACACTAGTGTAATAACACTTTGACGTGACGTCATTTGCTCTATATAGAAACAAAGCGTTAAAGCGTGCTTATGTTAGCGTTACACTATAGGCGCGTCATCGGAAAATTACTCATTTTAACAGTTTACTGTTCTTATTTTATATATGTGATAAATAGTATATTATATTTTGTGCAGTTTAATACTAAATTTTATTGAACTCGTTGAATAAAACAATATTATGCTCGCCAGAGGCTTGCATAATATGATTTTATTCAACTCGTTCAATAAATTTAGTATTAAACTACACTCATTCAATATCCTCTATATACTATGCAAGCAAGCATGATATTATTTTGTTAGTTTAAACATACTCAGTTAAGCTTGATTGCGAAATGAGTTCTTTCAACTAATATAAATCACTTTCGAGTATGCTACCTAGAACCAACCAGTACTTGTGTCATATGAAGAAACATGGTTGTGACCCAAGTAGGGCTCAAACCCATGATCTCTGGGTTAAACAGACACCTTTACCACTTGGCCACCACTCCCCTTCATATTGTTTTATTCAACAAATTCAATAAATTAATAAATGAAACTACATAAATGTAATATTCTATTTATCACAAATCTAAAAGAAGAAGTGTTTTAATCACAACAAAATTACATGAAAATTGCACACTCCGTTTGATTGAGTCTGTACGTCAGGAATAATGCAACATTCCTCACACCCACAAGCACCAGCTTGAGCGGTACTCTATTTTCGACACTTAAAGACTTGGTTTGAATGTAAATCAAATTTTAAACAAAATGCTTTTGGTTGAAAATATTAGAATGGCAATACAAATTTAAACGAACAATATTTGGTGTTTAGATTGTTATGTAACATTTACAGATGTTTGGCAGAGAGGTTTAACGTGGAAATCCCAAGGAGCAAGGTAATATTTCATAGTATTTATCAATGGATACAGTTATATTATCTCTGATTAAATCTTATTTCACATTCTTTAAGTCTGACAGAGATGTCTTGTTATTTAAATTCTATTATTTTGATAGAAGATACAATAAAAAAAATTAGATTTCCTCAATAATGTTAGATTTAATAAAAGTTTAAAAAGAAATTGAGTTGAAACGCTCAAGGAGGACATTTTTGAGTTGTGTCCCTTGTTGTGAACCTCTGGCTTATTCGAATTCTTTTATGTGAAGAAGCCATACAGCTGGTGTGCTTTTTGCTCGCTCTTAGGAGCATAATTAGAACCTGAATGACCCGAGTTTTAAAGAGATGATTTGTGTCCAAAAAAAAGAAACATGACCAAATGATTTATAGAGATAATATCTCGTCAAAATAACTTTTACCCAGGTTTTATAGAGGTATCTTGTCAGTATAACCTTTACCCAGGTAAAATATCTCATCAAAATAATGTACCCAGGTTTTATAGAGAGATTGTCTTATCAAAATAACCATGACCCATTTATTATAGAGATAATAATGCATCAACATATTTATTACCCAGGTTTTAAAGAGATAATATATTATGGAAAAAAAATTATTACCAAGGTTTCATGAGAGGTAAAATCTAATCAAAAGAACCTTAACCCAGGTTTTATAGAGATGATAAAGATTATACTATTTTGTTCTTCAGCAATTTATTATCTGCTATATAAATATGTAATATCAGATCATGTATCTCACACTTGCCAACAATTAACATGCATGCATAATTCTTTTGTGGTTTGTTCTTACATGTGATACTATATACAGTTGACTCTCGCTGTCTGAAGTCATCAGGACTGTCAAAAAATATCGAGATAACAAAATGTTGAGATAAACGTATAAGGGTTCACATATTTTAAAAAAAAAAGACATGTGCATACCTTATATTTAAGAAAATAAACTAAGTATGATGTCTCCATGTCTTTTTTTTTGTGCCAAATATCACAAAGTCATTATTAGTCCCCTACCGGTTTACCGGAGGGGACTTTAGGTTTACCCTCTGTCCGTCTGTCTGTCCGCACTACCGAATAGGGATAGAGGGCCATCTAACTGTAAACAGAACAAAAGAGAACAATAGAGTTCATTCCGTAACAATAGAGTAAAGGGCCATTGGCCCTCTATTAAACAATAGAAAATAACAAAAGAAATGGCCCTTTATTCCATTTCGGCCGGACGTCCGTCTGTCCGTCCGTCCACAAAACTGGATCCCGCGATAACTTGAAAAGTAATGAAAATACTTTTATGAAACTTGATCTATGGATAGATGGCAGTATGAAGATTATGCACGTCTTTTCTTTTCTTTTCTTCCTATGTTGAAAATTCTGGTTGCTATGGCAACAAATAGGCTGAAAATATGGCAAATTTTACACATAAACTGGATCCAGTGATAACGCAAAAAGTACAGGAAATATTTTTATGAAACTTGAAATATGGGTAGATGGCAGTCTGGAGATTATGCACGTCTTTTTCTTTTCTTCTTATGTTAAAATTTCTGGTTGCTATGGCAACAAATAGACTGAAAATATGGCAAATTTTACACATAAACTGGATCCAGTGATTACGCAAAAAGTAATAGAAATATTTTTATGAAACTTGTAATATGTGTAGATGGCAGTCTGGAGATTATGCACGTCTTTTTCTTTTCTTTCTATGTTGAAAATTGTGGTTGCTATGGCAACACATAGACTGAAAATATGGCAAATTTTACACATAAACTGAATCCAGTGATAACTCTAAAAGAACTGGAAATATTTTTATGAAACTTGACATATGGGTAGATGGCAGTCTGGAGATTATGCATGTCTAATCGTTTCTTCCTATTTTGAAAAAAATGGTTGCCATGGCAACCAATAGGCTTAAAACATGGCCAATATAACAATTTTTGTGATAAGTCAAAAAGAGATGAACATTTTTATGAAATTGCATCATTTATTCAAAAGTTATCTCTTCTTTAAGAATTTTGCTTTAAAAAATGTTATATTTTGGTAACAGCGATGTTTTAAATATTGATTTTAGAGTGTCCTTCAGTCCGTCTGTATGTCTGTTCATAAAAACTGTTAAAACTGTTTCCTGTGATCACTTTTAAAGAACTTTTCCAACAAATTTACTAAAAATAGAGAAAAATTGAAAATTAGTGAATGGCCAATGGCCCTTCAGAATGTTGATGGGGTTCTAACCGGTAGGGGACTTATGGATTGCTTGCAATACTATGATAATTGCTTGTTTAACAATGTTACATAAGTGGGTGTTTACTAGCAGAAATACGGCAGTCTGTGAAAAATACACATAGTGAGGTATACTCAGTAATACATAGGGCCGGGAATTATATTCGAATATTCGAAACTCTACCGAATATTCGAACATTGAAAAACGAATACGAATATTCGAAAAAAAAGAATGTTTTTTTTTTTTTGTTATTACTTTCATATTTCAATAAAACCATTGACCTTTACTTGACCAGGTGTTCACACGTTTGTATGACGCGTGTCAACGATTATCGCCAATTAACTGTGAAAACTTTGGGGTCTAGTTGATAAAAAAGGCACCCGTTTCACAGTTTGCAATTTACCGGTTTAACAGAATATAATGTAATTCTTTGTGATTTATGTTATCTTATTTTCTTATTTATTGTTTTCTGTGCAATAATCTTTCTGATTAATCAGTAATTGTCTTAAATTTTGTGAAAACGAAAAAATCGACACGCATTAATCGGTGCTTTATGAAAGCATGTTCAGGGTTTATAATCCGTCAAAATATATTTATTCCGTGAAATTAGACGCTGTGAGATATTTACTGCGTTATAGCTAAATTTATCTGAAGAATATTTTAAACCTTATCTAAAATTATAAATAAATAAAAAATATATATATATTCAAGTTCAGTTTCAATATAAATTATGAGTTTTTGGGGCTAAGTGGCTACCGTGATTCATATTACTGTCGAATTACCTCCCGTTAATGAGACAGATGATCAACTGTCGGATTAACTGAACAAAAGGCAATCAAATTATGAATTTATTTCAAAAGTAAACAATTATGTTGATTTGCAATTTATAAAATTTAACACTTTTACGTAGTAATATAGGTATTTTTAATCGTCGATTATTCCAAGCATATTATAGTAGTATAGTATTCGACGCAATCA
This sequence comes from Ruditapes philippinarum, assembly GCF_026571515.1. Classification (NCBI taxonomy): domain Eukaryota; kingdom Metazoa; phylum Mollusca; class Bivalvia; order Venerida; family Veneridae; genus Ruditapes; species Ruditapes philippinarum. The sequence goes on along the minus strand of NW_026858673.1, from coordinate 17,056 downwards.
ATTTCGGATACGTATACGTCAAAGAGAAATATTGGAACAAATGTTGTAAAAGCGAATATTCGAATACATTCGAATATGGAAAATGAATATTCGAACATCAAATTCCTTATTCGTTCCCAGCCCTAGTAATACACCACTAAAGCAAAAACATGGTTTTCAGCTGTTGTCGATCCAGATATCCTTCAAGGACCTTCTCATGATCGGCGACCGGTGTTTGATTTTCAAACAATTTGAAATCATCATCTTTCTCAGACATTTTCCCAAACATAATTAATTATTGTTTTTTAATAGACTTCTATTAAGGCCAACTTGGTCGTTAAGATGTTTTTGGAAAATTGCTGCTTAGAAAAAGAGATAATTGGTTTAATATCATATATTGTTACAGGTATTACAGAAAGAGAGACAGAAAGGTTGTCGGAACCTGTTGGGAGATTATTACAACAGTCTGTGTAAACATCTTGTAGCCGACCATAAAAACTTGAAAAATATGGAGAAACAAAACAGAAAGACTCTGCTGGTATGCATTTTGACTAAACATATTGAAGGAGCTCCACTGAGGTCTAAATGCCTATTAAAGTCATAATATTTGAAAATCTTCCATAGAACCATACATGTGAACTCTTACACTTTAAGCGGGAGACTCCCACTTTCTGCAGCCATATTTTCAAAGATTTTTCTTAAAATAAGGGGTATTTTCACAAATTAAAGAAATCTCCCCTACTTTTTATGTCAGAACTTCTTTCTTTGTTTATTGCAAACAATTAAAATCTCCCTCTTTTTTATATCAAAACTTTCTTCTTTGTTTATTGCAAATTCTAAAATCTCCCTCTTTTTGAAGAAAAATCTCCCACTTGATCATCGAAAAAAGTTCACATGTATGTAGAACAGCTGAGGCACTTACAATTTATAACCAGATATTATATTATATTAAATAAGACTAGGTATTTGCATGGACCTACATCAAATGGTATGAAAATCTGGAAACAATGTTTTCAGTCCCATCATGTCAATAAACCTCAATGGAGAACCTTAAACAGTTTTTATCTATATATAAATGCATTTTATGTGTTCGTGCAACATAAAACCTAAGCCCATAAAAAATGTAGGTTACAATATGATGTATTGTCAAAATTGTTGCTTAACCTACTTAATATTTATTTGATTGTTTTTTTAGTGAACATTTTATTTGATTTTCTCACAAGTACATTTGTGTTAAATTTTTTCTTGTTAAGGCTATTATATGATTGAAAACAAAATGATTTTACAGTTTTAGACAATATCCCAGTATATTATGCCACTTATAATTTTACTTTCATTAAAGGAAAACTTTTTTTTTATTTCATATCTTCAATTTATATATACTTTGTTACTTCACTTCAGTAACAGCACTTTGCATTTTGTTATATTTTAGACAAAGGGAGAATTGAGTTCAGAAAGAAAAGAAAAATATGAGGAGTTCTACAACAGCTACCAAAAATTATTTAGCAATACCCAGGTTTTCACTGTAAGTCTAAATTTTTTAATCTATTTAGAGCTTCATTTCAACTTTCTGTGACAAAGTTGTTTCGTCTTAGGAAAAAGGTATCAATTTTGAGTGCATTGCTGTAGAAAAGTGCATGGTTCGAGTTCAAATGTGGAGGAATATAATCATGAATGCTGATAAGCCTTACTGATTAATTACAAAGCATTTGAATTATAAACCATACATAATTATGCTATAATGCAAGAAAAATTAATATCTATCTAAAAACTTCTTGACAGCAACATTTCAAGTTTCAGACTGGCAAATGTTATAATTTACCGATATCTAGAGAAGACCTGTATCTTAAAATCATTACATTATTTGTAGCTCGACTATGTCTTTGAATATGGAGAGCTATTGTACTCACCCAGGGGTCGGCATCACACTTTGGTTAAGTTTTTGCTTGCTAGATGGTATCTCTAAAAGAACTAAAGGAAATAGGTTGAAACTTCACACACTTTTTTGAGAGCATAATAGGTGGTCACTGTCTAAGCCCCATAACTATAACATGGATTTTGACAGAATTATGGACCTTTTTGAAATTTGTGTGATTGTTTATTTCATTATGGAATATTATGTTTAATGTGGTTGTTTATTTCATTATGGAATATTATGATGAATGTGGTTGTTTCATTATGAAATAAACCACCTCCGTGGTCGAGGGGTTAGAGTTGATGACTTCTAATCCAGTTACCTTTTTGGCAAGGGTTCGATCCCCAGGAGATGCTTTGGTAGTTTAGCGCGGAGGAAGGTAGTCTTGTACTGGTGTAACTCTCCAGGAACGATGGTTAGGAAACTACCCGCCTATATGACTGAAATACTGTTGGGAAAAGGCGTAAAATGAAACAAACAAACAAATCATTATGAAATATTATGTTTAATGTGTTGGATTATGTTATAACAATTACAGGACCTATTAGATGAAGACATGCCCGAGTTACCGGAGGATGATACACAAGAAGATGATGGTGGTCTTGACATCTTTAATCCCCTAAAAAATCTTGAGGTATAACAAACTTATATTAAAGTACAATATTACCTGTTTTGCTTTAAAGCTGCATGCCTCCAGATATGCTAAAATATTTCAAGAAAATCAAACTTGAGAAAAGTGTACTAAGGTTTTAAGAAAAGTAAAAGGACTCAAGATTCAAGAAATGATTTACATCTTATGTGCCATTTATCAGTGATTTTGCAATATTTATCACCATATCTCTACTGAGTGACTAACACAGTAAAGTATTTTTTTTGCATATTTTGTCATCTTTTTTATAATTAATATGAATTGTTAGAGCCATTTGCAATGTATTAATTACTGTTGTTGCTCTTTTCACAATATTTTACTTTTAAATACATTTTGAGAATTTTCATAAAAATTAACATAAAGCTAGAGGCATGCTGCTTTAAAGAATCAGTACTATGAAGAGATGATTATAGCAAGAAAAAATATGCTAATTATATGAATACAGTGCATATATTTTACAAAGTTTGTCTGTGATTAAATATTCAGAACTGGTGGGGGGACATTTTGTTGAGTTTTTTTTTTTTCTTTTTTTTTTAAGAATACCAGTACCCCAACTTTATAACAAGAGAGAAACATCTGGCTCCATAGAATACTTCTGTAGTCTTCCTATTTAACTGAAACAATATGTTTTAGCAAGAAATTTTTATGAGGTATTAGATAACAGTTCAGCAAACTTTAAGGTCCTTATGATAATTTCAATGAGGGTTAATGATATTCATTAGTTTTTTCTTGTCTCTGAAAAGATTGGATGATTAAAAAAACATGCCTTTTCATATGCATGAAGAAACTATCCATCTTGTCTAAAAAAAAACCTTAAAAAATTGAGATCCTATGCATATTGGCTGGGAACTAGGGGGGGGGGGTGATTGGGTGCTGCTTGTGCTTTTTTGATACATTTTAGAATAAAACTGTTTGACTAAAATGAAGTCATTTCACTGTTACAAATGAAGTTGTAAATTCATACACCACTGTTAGAAACAAAGTAATGGATGAATTGACATTTATTTCCATGAAAAATGAATTAATTAATGTAAAGTATTTAAAGTATGGTAGAATATGCAAGGATCTGCAATACATGACAGGTATCATCGTTCTGTCCAATGTTTGTTTCATCTATCTGTAAAATAAATGATTTAAACAGATCAGGAAGTTTTAAAGATTTTATTTGCTACTAGTTTCGAGTAATCTGTAAAATGTATTAATAAATTACAGTTTCAATATGAAGGAGACACTAGCTTGTGGGAGGATGAAGAGACCAGGACATTATATGAAACATTACCAGATCTCAAAGCTTCAATACCAGGGGTTTGTTATCTATAGTTAAAAGACTTTCGTATTGTTTCGCTCTACTTTTAATGAGTTTGTGAATCCATTTTTATAAAGAGCTTTTTAATATTTGATCAGATGATTTTTGTTTTTAAACTTAGGAAAAAGATAAAACCTTGTTACAGTAAAGTAGGTCTTGTAGTTGACCTAGTTAGGGACAATGTGTAATGATATTTATGAATTTATCACTGCATTTTATCAATAGGAATAGTTTATTACATAGAATATTACCGTGGCCGAGTGGTTAAGGTCGTTGACTTCAAACCACTTGCCCCTCACCGCTGTGGCTTCGAATCCCGACAGGGACTTAGGATTCTTTCATGTGAGGAAGCTATCCAGCTAGCTTACGGAACGTCGGTGGTTCTACTCAGGTGCCCGTTCGTGCCTGAAATAATGCACGGAAGGGCACCTGAGGTCTTCCTCCACTAGTAAAGCTGGATGTCGCGATATGACCTATACTGTGTCGATGTGACGTAAAACCCAAAACAAACAAACATAGAATATTACCAGAAAGAATGTTTTGCCAATGCTACCAGTAAAGAACCAGGCCAGATTGCACATCTGTGCCTTTTGCTATTGAAATCACTTGGAATGAATATAAAAAGTTCCAAATAAAAAGAAGTTTGAGTCCATATATAAATCTAGCATTGAGACAGTAAGACAAACTTTATTTATAGTCTGTAATGATTAACAGTACAAAACATAAGCTTTAAGCATAGGTTTGGATAAGCCTCTTACTGTAAATTCATTGTAAATAGTTGTAAATAAGATGTTACTATTTTTGTGTTACAGATATTGTATAAAGAGAGTGAGTCAGCTAGTAAAGATGAAGTGAAGGAAACAGATTCGGAGACTGGCCTCGAAGATGGTGAGTCTATCTTCACATTGTTAAAGGGACTCTCCACTGAGGTTTTTTGACATGACAAAATTAAAATTTATTTTTTAGTTTTATTTTCCACGTGACGAAATTGGAGAGCAATAACTTTGTGCAAAATTTCAGATCATTCATTATTCCTGAAAATGTTCCAAAATTGAAAAGCATTGCAACACTAAAATTAGGTTAAAATTAACACCAAAATATGATTTTCAACTTATTTCAGAGTATATTATTGTAAATTGTTTTTTGGCTTTTTTACCTCAGTTGAATTCCTTTAATGCGACAGATTTTTTTTATCAAACTTTTAAATTCATTCAACTAACTGTTTTATTTCATGCTTTCCAGTGTTTTATTGTAATATATCAGATGATTATATTCTGATAAACCACTAGTGAAATTTATAAAATATAATTTTCACTGTAGCCGGACTATATCTGAATGCGGATGAAAAGAGAATCATAACAAAATGGAATAACAGGCTGAAATAAAAACTGTCATGCGTAAATTTTGCTTCTTTAGGAAAAGAAAGTCGATGTCACCATACATCATGTTAAAAATGTAACAAAATTAGAGAAATTTAACAGAACTATATTTCAAAATTGATGATGTGACGTCATGATGTGATGACGTCACAAAGCAGAATGCGCGACGTTACGCGGCAAAATCAGTAAAAAATACATAAAATCACTTAGAAAGCATGAAATAAAAAGAAAATTTATTTGTTTTACATATAAGATTGAAATATATTTCATTCGTGAACACCAGCTACTATATTTTCACTCGTGGCTACGCCACTCGTGAAAATATTGCATCTGGTGTTCACTCAGTGAAATTATATTTCAATCTTACATGCAAAACAAACAAATATCCTCTATATAATTCCTTGTGTGACCACAACATATGGTATCACAATGTTCAAATTTATCAATGAATGGGAGTGTTAAACTGACTGCCTCTCAGCCCTGGGATCATGAGTTCAAGCCCCTACTGGAGGATCACAAACATGTTTCCACCAGTACTGATAAGTTCCAGGAAGCAAATAAGATTGGCTGAAATAAGCTGTAAGCTTTTATCCACAATCAAGTGAAAGTATACATTTTTATTGTATATGCAGATTGGCATGTCTGTGGCCAAGTGGTTAAGGTTGTCAACTTCCAAACTTTTGCCACTTCACCACTTTTGGTTCGAATTCTGCAAACCTAAAAGGGACTTTGTATTCCTTTATGAGGTTCAAATCCTGTTAGTGACTTTGTATACTTTCATTTGAAGAAGCTATCCAGCTAGCATATGAAGCATCATTGGTTTTACTCAGGTGTTTGTTGGTTCCTGATAAAATACACAGAGGGGCACCTGTAAAGCTGGAAAGTTGTCATATGACCCTGTTCTGTGTTGGGGCAATGTAAAACCCAACCAAACAAAAGAATAAATGAATAAAAAGCAGTTGATTGTATAATGCCTGGTCAGACTACACATTTTGATGTTGTAATTGAGCCGCGTCACAACAAAACCAACATAGTGCATTTGCAACCAGCATGGATCCAGACCAGCCTGTGCATGCGCGCAGTCTGATCAGGATCCATGCTGTTCGCTATCAGTTTCTCTACTTGTAATAGAGTTGGTAAGCGAACAGCATGGATCCTGATCAGACTGCGCGGATGCGCAGGCTGGTCTGGATCCATGCTGGTCGCAAACGCTCTATGTTGGTTTTGTCGTGACACGGCTCAATTATGTGTTTGGTTGTAGACATGGAGAATTTGGAGATTGAGGATGTAGAACGTGAGATGGAGACCCAGCAACAGCTTGCTGAGGAACAGAATAAAGATGAAGCCAAAACACCAGATGATGGTAAAGAGGAAGAGGCAACTATGGAACAGATACTCCCTCCCGTTGTTGAAGGTAATAGCCATTTATATTAGACTTGTTATAGAAAGTATGATTGATTATAGTTTACTCTGTGGCTGAATTGTAGAGTAAGTTAGTTGAATGTGGGTAGTTGTGGTACAGAACGGTTTATGACAGGGTGACTTGGTCATGCCAAAAGTATAGAAATTCTATCAGTCTTTAATTTTAATGATAATCATGCCTATCTTTGAGAATAGACATTAGTTACATGTTAGAGAGGTGTGTCCGTGGCTTAGTGGTTAAGGTTATTGACTTCTAACCACTTGCCTCTCACTGCAGTAGGTTGGAGCCACACCAGCATCTTTGGATTCTTCATGTGAAAAAGCTGTCCAGCTAGTTTATGGAATGTCAGTGATTCTACTTAGGTGCCAGTTTGTGCCTGAAATAATGCACAAAGGGGCAACTGAGGTCTCCCTTCACATGTAAAGCTGGAAAGTCGCCATATGACCTATACCTTGTTGGTGTGACATTAAACCCAATTAAAAAAAGGTGCACTTGAGACATAAATTTCACTGTATTATGACACTATTTTTTACAAGGATATAGCACATACGTAGGTGTTACTTTGAAAAAATCACTAATCATAAGTCTAATGACCTTCTTGTTTAAGAAAAGACGTAAGTCTAAAGGATACTCCTGTTAAAGAAAAGACATAAGTCTAAGGATCCTCTTGTTAAAGAAAAGACATAAGTCTAAGGATCCTCTTGTTAAAGAATAGACATAAGTCTAAGGATTCTCTAGTTAAAGGAAAGACATAAGTCTAAGGATCATCTTGTTAAAGAAAAGACATAAGTCTAAGGATCCTCTTGTTAAAGAACAGACATAAGTCTAAGGATTCTCTAGTTAAAGGAAAGACATAAGTCTAAGGATCCTCTTGTTAAAGAAAAGACATAAGTCTAAGGATCATCTTGTTAAAGAAAAGACATAAGTCTAAGGATCCTCTTGTTAAAGAAAAGACATAAGTCTAAGGATTCTCTAGTTTAAGGAAAGACATAAGTCTAAGGATCCTCTTGTTAAAGAAAAGACATAAGGATCCTCTTGTTTTAGAAAAGACATAAGTCTAAGGACCCTCTTGTTATAGAAAAGACATAAGGATCCTCTTGTTATAGAAAAGACATAAGGATCCTCTTATTATAGAAAAGACATAAATTTAAGGATCCTCTCTTTTGTGATATGCTAATTTTGTTTGTATTGTCTTAAGATTTTATGGAAAAGACAAAGAAAAGTGAGTTTGAAATCATTTATATAAAGTTATTATGTTTTAAAACTGTTTAAACATGTTGTTGTTTATTTTTGTTTTGAGTTTATTTGTCTGTGTTGAAACCTTTTTATGTACTTTTTCAAATCTTTATGGCCACGGGTTTGTCACATTATATAAAATTTCCCAATGAAATATTTCTTTAAAATATAGCAATTTTAGCAAAAAATTAAACTTTCAGTAGCTATTCACATTCACAAATAAACAATTATAGCAATTCTCCAAAAAGCACTCCAAAAAGAAAGGGCTAAGGCCTTTTTCCCAATTAAGAGAGAAATAGTCCTGATATCAAATTTTTCTGACAATCCCACTGTTTATATAAATATTCTTTTTGATTTGAAAATTTCATTCTGTCTGCTGTAAGATTATTTTGCATCACATTATGTACATTTCACCTGTTGGAAAAAATAAACAGTTCACAAATTTAAGTATGTGACAAAACCAGGAAATTTCATGTCCTCCAAATTAAATGAATTCACAGTTCTTGTATTTAGATACCAGTGATTTAGATTTTTTTTTTTGGATTTAAACATGTATTATAAAAATTAATTTATCCTGTCTTTGTAAGGGTTTAGATGATACTGTTTAAAAGGGATTTATGAAGGAATTTTTGAAAGGGAAGTGAAAGTGTTAGGGGTTAAGCAAGGTAAAACACCTTTTATTTGCGGGAAAAGAAGTATGGTTTTGTTCTAATTTTTAAATTGGTTTCAAAATTTGGTTTTTGTTATAGATGGGTGGGGGTTAAGCTTTTTTTTCCCTTTCCTTTTTTTTTTATTTGATGGGGGGTTTAAAAAAAAACCCCAATACTTCGGGAAAAAAGTTTCCCAAACCCAAATTTTTTTCAAAAATTCACTCCCCTTTTTTTAGTGAAATTTTAAAACTGTTTTAAAGAGATCGGGTCAAAAATTTGGGGAAATAGATTTTTGGGAAAAATTGGCCCCAATTTAGATCCCTTTAAAAAATGAGTGCGGGAGACTTCAAATTTGGTTCCCCCTTGAGTGTCTTCATTTCCAGGTGGCTTTTGCCCTCCTTTTTGGTTTCAATGGGGTTTTTTAATAAAAAAAAAATTTTGGGGAGAATTTTTAAAAAAAAAAAAAGTTTATGTACATGTAAAAATTTTTCAAAAAAAGGTTTTCCCTTTTTTTTAAATTGTTATTTTTTAAAATTTAAAATTTTTAAAGGAATTTAAAATTTTTTTAAAAATGGCAAATTTTTTTTGTGGGTAAAAAAAAGCCCCCTTTCTGATATTTAAAAACCCAATTTCTTATAATTTTAAATTTTTTTCCTATGACCCAGTACGGGTTTGGGTTTTCGGGAAGCGGATAAAAAGGTGATTAAATATTGTAAAATTGTTTCGAAATAAATATTTTTAAACCCCAAAAGTACTTGTAGTTAAAATTTGCAAAAAAATTTTATATTTTTATAAAGGTTTTTTCCCTCGTGTTGGACCCCAAGAAATGTTAGACGTTTTAAAAAATTTCTTTGATAAAGAGTGGGAAAAAAAATTGTTTTTTTGGGCTTTGGTTTGATTTTTTCTTTTTTTCTTTTGGGTAAAAAAAAATCATTTTTAAAATTTTGTAAATTTTGGGGCCCCTTTTTGAAAGGGTTTTCTTTGGGGGGAAAAGGCGAGATTTTTAGTTTTTAAATTTAAAATTTGTTTGCCCAGTAAACCCTTGGAAACTTTTTGGTGTCAAACATTTTTTGTTCATTTATTATTTTTATTGATTTTATTTTTTGTTTAACAGAGGGATGTGAATGGTAGTCTGATGAAGTTAATTTTTGACCCAAATCCAGTCTTATAATGGGTTTTAACAGAGATCTCATTGATAAGGTATGTATATCTGAGATGAACAGTTTGTGGCAATAACCTTTTATAACTTTTAAGAAATTATAGGAGGATTACTTGTTTAAGTTTTAAACATCTATGCAACAAATTTGAAACATTTATTACTTGAACTGAAAATTAGAAAGGCTCTTAAGTCAACATGTTGTTATGCAGGATTAAAAGTGTTGTTTTTTTTCTGTAGATTTTGTGATCTGATAATAACAAATAAAAATATATGGCCCTCAGTAACTGAGAAAAAAACATCTAAAAAATGGTACATTCAGTAACTTTATACACTTTGTCAGTGGCGAATGTAGTTGAACATGTCTTGGTCAACATTTGTCACACAAAATTTAAATAATAAAGTCATTTATTTTATAGTGTTGATGCATTCGGCTCATTTTATATAATATTTTGTGTAATATACAGCATTAGGTACACAAGTTGTATTACATTGAAAACAAGTACTAACATCTTGTGATAAACCGATCATGATATGTAAAGACTTAATGACGTACTATGCTAATCTTTGGGTAAAATAAGTTGAATGAAGAAATTTATTCAAATGTAGGAAATTCTTACTGAATATGTCTAATTTGAATTTAAAAGTACACACAAACTGCATTTCTGCTTGCTTGCTCAATTTTATTTGGTCCTTTAAAAAAACAAAAAAGTATGCCAGTTTTTTTTATTGACACTGCATTCATACTGTGTTTACTTATAGTGTTTGTAGTATAAAACATAACCCATCTTCTCTTTGTGTACTGAAAAGATGTTTATTTTAAACTTAAAAAGAGACTTATTGAAAATATGAGTATTACAAATATCAAATTTGAGCGTAATATATCTTTTATAATGAATGCATTATTTTATGCTGTGTTTCAGGCTGCCATAGAATTTTGTATGAATTTTAATACAAAAAACAACAGAAAGAAACTTGTGAGAGCTCTCTTTACTGTACACAGGACCAGGTAAAAATATATTAGTCTTGTAATTGTTATTGAAGTGTATAAAGCTATGAATTTAAGGTTCTTTTGATTGCAAAAATATTAAGAGGATATTTTTTCGTTTGAGTGAAATATGGAATATATTTTCACGAAACATGATAAAATGCCACATATTTTCACGAGCCGGGACGGCGAGTGAAAATATGTGGCATTTTTTCATGTTGAGTGAAAATTTATACCATATTTCACGAAAAACGAAAAAGTAACCTTTTTATTTAATTTCAGTATCAAAGAAAAATGTTACGAAACCTATTGCTTGCTACGCAACTGCAATTGTACAGCGCGCAGTTATATAAAATTGTGTCTTGTTTTGCACGCGATATTTGGCGTTAATTTGTGACGTCACGTAAACAACTGTTTAAACGTCTGTACAGCGATTAAAACTGAATTAAAGATATTGGTGTTCGGATTTATTTACTTAGTTAGACCATTTTCTATCATTCTTGATAGTTTTCAAAGCAAACTTCAACAGAAAGTTGTTTTGTATTTATCAGATTTTTCAAACAAAATGGCGAAAGAAGTCCCTTAAAATAAATATGACTTTTGACTCCGCCTACTTTCATATTTATATTTCATATTTATTTTTAAAAAATATGAAATATATTTGACTGATATAGCACCATATTTCATGGGTAGAATTAAATAATAAGAGGATATTTTTTCGTTTGAGTGAAATATGGAATATATTTTCTCGAAGCATGATAAAATGCCACATATTTTCTCTAGCCGGGACGGCGGGTGAAAATATGTGGCATTTTATTATGTTGAGTGAAAATATATTCCATATTTCACGGAAAACGAAAAAAATAACCTTTTATTTAATTTCATTATCAAAGAAAAATGGTTACAAACCCCATTGCTTGCTACGCAACTGCAATTGTACAGCGCTCAGTTATATATTATTGCGCTTGTTTTGCACGCGATATTTGGCGCTACATTGTGACGTCACGTAAACAACTCTTTAAAATCTGTACAGCGTTAATAACTGAATTTAAGATATTGGTGTTCAGATTTATTTTCTTAGTTAGACCATTTTCTATCATTCTAGATAGTTTTCAAAACAAAATTCAACAAAAGCTGTTTTGTATTTATCAGATTTTTCAAACAAAATGGCCAAAGAAGTCCCTTAAAATAAATACGAGTTTTGACTCCGCCCACTTTCATATTTATATTTCATATTTATTTTGAAAAAATACGAAATTTATTTGACTGATATATCACCATATTTCATGGGTAAAATTAAATAATGTTTTATATCAAAATTTAAAATTGCTACATAATACAGTAAATAAAAGACACTTGTCTGCATATTTCATTGAAAATAATTGCTTAACCATCTAGTATTACAAAGGGAATATTTTGTTCTGGAATGTTGTACTCTGATTTTCTTTCAACATTTCTGTGTGCTAAATAACAGATATGTTTGTTTGTGCCTGAAATAATGTACAGAGAGGCACCAGAGGTCTTCTTCAATCAGTTTTCCTACACCAGAAAATGCTGGAAAGTCACTATATGACCTTTACTGTGTTGGTAGGGCATAAACCCAACCAAAATCAAAAAAGAAAATAAGTATATAAATGGCCCTGACTGTATCTCTTTGTAGTTCTAACCAGATTTTATTATCCCTCGCCGAAAAATTTCGGCGGAGGATATAGAAATAGTCTCCTTCCGTCCGTCCTTCCGTCCGACATTTTTGTCCGGAGCATATCTCTAAAAGTATTTGAGTTATCAACTTGAAACTTCATAGGTGGATAGACCTCATTGAGGAGGAGTGCAGTGCACAAGAATGATAACTCTACCTTGCATGATTTTTGAGTTATTGCCCTTTGTTATTTTTCAAAATTGATTTTTGTCCAGAGCATAACTCCAAAAGCCTATGAGATATTAACATGAAACTTCATAGGTGCATAGATCTCACTCAGGAGGTGTGCAGTGCACAAGAATGATAACTCTACCTTTCATAATTTTTGAGTTATTGCCCTTTGTTATTTTTCATACCTAATTTTTCACCTGAGTGGAGCATAACTCAAAAAGTGTTTGAGATATCAACATGAAATGTCATAGGTGGATAGATCTTATTGAGGAGGAATGTTGTGCGCAAGAATGATAACTCTTCCGTATACAATTTTTGAGTTATTGCCCTTTTTTTTTTCATGCTATTTTGTCCAGAGCTTATCTCAAAAAGTATTTGAGGTATCAACTTGAAACTTCAAAGGTGGATGGATCTCATTGAGGAGGAGTGCAGTGCTTAAGAATGATAACTCTACCCTGCATTATTTTTGAGTTATTGCCCTTTGTTATTTTTCAAAATTAATTTTTGTCCAGAGCATAACTCAAAAAGCCTTTGAGATATCAAAATGAAACTTCATAGGTGCATAGATCTCACTCAGGAGGTGTGCACTGCACAAGAATGATAACTCTACCTTTTATAATTTTTGAGTTATTGCCCTTTGTTCTTTTCATACTTAATTTTTAATTCAATTTTTTTCTCAAAAAGTATTTGAGGTATCAACTTGAAACTTCATAGGTGGATAGATTTTACTGAGGAGGGATGCAGCACACAAGAATGATAACCTACCCTGCATTATTTTTCAGTAATTGCCCTTTGTTATTTTCAGCCATCAGTATTCACATAGGTTTCAAATCTGTAATCACTATAGCCATCAGTTTTCATTACCAAAAGACCTCTTAAAATGGAATTATTCCGCTCTACTACATATACATTCTTCCAATGAGCAAACACATTCGACGGGGGATGGCCATGTTGACATGGCTCTTGTACTCCTGGTTACTTGAATGAAGCATTTTGATATTTGAGTCCCTGGCACTAATAATGGACAGTAGAGCTGGATAGGTCCATTATACAAATTTATTTTAGAAAAGGTTCAGTGTCTTAGGGATCGGACATACTTTTATGCAAGAATATTGCTTATGCGCCTTTTTTGTGCATCAACATCTGCTGAAGCCCTCCCTCAAACTTAAATTCCTCATCCTGTCTGCTTTCGATTTAAATACATCCTTCTGCTTCTGCAGATGTTAATGCATGACAAATGTGCATTATCCCTCTCTTGTTTTATTACAGGTATGATTTGTTGCCATTCTATTCCCGCCTTACTGCTACATTATTCCCCTGTATGCCTGATGTAGCCAATGATCTTGTTCAGCTTCTAAAAGGGGACTTCAGATGGCATGTAAGTATTCATGGTATTCTTCAACATGCAGTACTCAAAAAATGAATTGATGATGTCTTTAAAAAAGGAGATCAGAAAATCTTGCAACTGAATTAGTTTCAACAAAAATCAAAGATTTGTTCAAATTATATTTCACTCATTAACACCAAGGTGGTCTATCCCATGGCTTATTATGTTATGACTTTACTATCCCTTGCAGCCAAATATATAAACAAAGCAGCCATATCTGAAATATCTAGCCTCAATTAATTCACCAATGTTTTTTCATATATTGTTAGTAGATAACTTTGATTTGCCTCTATCTATGGGTGGATTACAGGTCATCTAAGTTAAGATTAATGTCAACCCTGCTAAAAATAGATTAACTTTTGCTTAGACACCCCTTATTTATTGAATATTAATTAATATTAATATATTAATATAAATTTTATATTTTGCTGTAGATACAATGAATAGTTCTTCAATGTGGAGTCAGGGGTCACTTTGGTCAAGGTCATACTCTTTTGCTTATACAGCCTTTATTTGTTGACTCAGTGTCTAGTATCTGATGAGACTTTATTTATGTTACAGGTTAGAAAGAAAGACCAGATCAATATAGAATCAAAGTTAAAAACAGTCAGATTTATTGGTAAGTATTCCGCTGCTTTGAATGTTTTGTGCTATCCATGTATTTTTTTCGAGAGTTGCTGGGGTTTCATAGATGATACATTGATTTTTAAGTCATCTTGATTTGGTTATGGTTTTAACATAGGTTTAAAGCTATACTGTTGAAGATCAACTTATTCCTGAGCACAGGTTCTGCCTCAAGCAGGCATCATTGATTTGGTGTGAATGATCCTCTAGTTATCTCTTTGGATGACCAGATAAATAATAAGAAAACTTTTGCTATTTTACTATGCAAGAATTGCTTGTTATAAAATTCAAAACATATTTGCACATAACTTTTCAAAAAGCTTCATTTAATAAAATTTGAGACCATATCAGTTTCTTGAAAGGCCTAAAATCTAGACATAGTAAACAAAGATTTATATAGATCTAAATGTTATAGGTAATGTAGACCTTAAAGTTATAGATATTATAGACCAAGAATTTGAAGATAATTTAGATGTAGAAGTTATAGATGATCTACTTATAATAAAACTGTCATCATCTGATTTGTATTGAAATACCTTGTGAAAGAATTTTTTTTTCACAAACAAATTTTAAGTGATGACTTGTACTTCATTTTCAGGAGAGTTAGTGAAATTCAAATTGTTTCCAAAAGCTGAGGCCCTCCATTGTTTGAAGGTAATTGTATTTCTTTAGATCTAGCTTATCATTGCATCAACCCATTTTAGACTGAGTTGTACACATGAACTGGTCCTTTGACATTATAACAGATCAATGCAACCATTAAAGCGCTAGGCCAGCTTTCACTTACAACAGTGTTCTGACCTGACAGTAGTATTGGCTCCTTTAATGCTAGTCTGTGGACAGTTCCAAGATCAAAGCCTGAAAGTCCATTGCACAAATAAAACAGGGTAATGCTGAAGTAATAGTATGAAATCGGTGTTTACAAAATTTGCTTGGGGCATCTGTGGCTGATTGCTTGAGGTGGTTGACATTCTAACCATGTGCATTGCCCCTCACCACTGTGAGTTCAAATCCCGACAGGAACATTGGATTCTTTGATGTGATGAAGCTATCAGGCTAATCTAGCTAGCTTTCGTAAACATCAGTGGTTCTACTCGGGTGCCAGTTTGTGCATGAAATAATGCACAGCGGGACACCTGAGGTCTTCCTCCACCAATAAAGCTGAAAAGTGGCCTTATGATCTATACTGTGTTTTTGCAAAGTAAAACCAAACAAAAAATATATAATAAAACGTTGCTTGTCTATTTACAGATGTTGTTGTTTGACTTCTCTCATCATAATATAGAGATGGTATGTGCCCTGTTAGAGAGTTGTGGACGGTTTTTATACAGATCTCAAGATTCTCATCATAGAACAAGAGTATATCTGGTATGTTCTTACCATATTTATCCACTTGTAAACTTAAATATAATGGAGATAACTAACAGTGGCTTATACAAATGATAATAAACTTGTACATGTAATTTTTAAATTAATGAATATAAATGACATTTTTAGCTTGACCACTATATTAATATATTAGGAAGAGCTATTATTCTGACTCAGGCATCAGGGTCAGCAACTGCATTACATTAGTTAAGTTTTTCATACCACCGCTGCTTATTTCCTATTACCTTTGAGGTATGCTTTGAAACTCTGCCAGGCAAAAGGACATAACTCTGCCATTAATTTTGACAAAATTATGCCCCTTTTTCTTATTTCTGTTCAAGTTTTTGCTACTACTCCACTTATTCCCTATACCCTTTGAGGTATTGTTTTAAAACTTTGTATGCTTTATAGTGAAAATCATCTCTAGCCCCAGACAGGAACTTATTATAGTAGAGTATCCTGGCTCATTGACTGCTCTTGCAATAGTATTTTCTGCATTTAAAATGATGATATAAAGCAAGCTCGTATAACTACCTGGTATATCAATTTCAAGGCAATACAAAATCCAAAATCCAGTACATAGTTTTAATAATTACCCATTTGTATATAGAAATTAGTCTTTTACGATAAAGATTTATTTTTTCTCTCAATCATGATTGAGACAGGACAGTAGACATGTGGTGTAGGATGCTTTAGGAGAAATTATTGATATTATACTGCCTATCACCATATTTATATATAAACAAAATGTATGTAGGATGTGATGATGAGGAAGAAATCAGCTTTAATGATGGACAGTCGGTACTCTACGATGATAGAGAATGCCTATTACTACAGTAATCCCCCCGACACACCACAAGTTGTTAGAAAAGTACGACCACCAATGCATGAATATATCAGGAAACTTTTATATAAAGATCTGTCCAAAGTCACCACAGAAAAGGTATGTTTATCACATTTATCTTGTTGTATAGACAATTAAAATTTTCTGCATGACGTTGTCTCATTGACTTTAACTATGGCTCCTGGCTATGATAAGGATATATGTCAGTGATTTTTATATGCCCGTTGCAAAAACGGGTCTTATTATAGTTCCCCCCCGCAGGCGGCATTTAATTTTTGTCTG
>NW_026858672.1:0-14334 GCF_026571515.1 Ruditapes philippinarum | reverse complement strand
AAACATAATTCGACAAGTTAACATGCTGTTTACACATGTCATCATTGAATTTTGACATGTTAGCATGGTATTTGCACAAGTCAGGCATGATACTTTGACAAGTTAACAGTGCGTTTTGACATGTCAGCATGATACAAGATAACATGTCATTTGCACAAGTCATCACGATTCTTTGACAAGTTCACATGTTGTCTTCACAAGTCATCATGGTTATTTGACATGTTAACATGCTGTTTGCACAAGTACATCATTATACTTTGACAAGTTAACATGCTGTTTGCACATGTCATCACGATAGTTCGACAAGTTAACATGTCCTATTCACAAGTCATCATTATACTTTAACATGTTAACATTGCGTTTGCACAAGTCATCATGACATTTTGACAAGTTAACATGCTTCATGCACATGTCATCACAATAATTTGACAAGTTCACATGACGTTTGCACAAGTCATTATTATACTTTGACAAGTTAACATGTTGTTTGCACAAGTCATCACGATACTTTGACAAGATAGTATGTTGTCTGCACATGTCATCATAATATTTTGACAAGTTAACATGCTGTTTGTACAAGTCAGCATGTTCATTTGACAAGACATGATGTAAATTGCACATGTTAACATGCTCAAACGACAAAATAATATCATCGTTGCACAAGATAGCAAAAACATTGATTACATAAGACAGTCACGGCGTTCCATATGATGCTATCGACTTTGTACTACGTACAGCGACAGATGCTTGTGTGTTTCCGAAGAAAACGTTGATAAAGTGGTAACAACGTACAGACTGTGACGTATGCATATTACTATGGAATACCGTTAGGGCCATCGTAGTTATACTTTATAATCCAGAGGGCAACAATAAGACAGTGCGATAGAACAACGACGACAATACAACAGTGCGATGACGACAATGCGATAGTGCGATGGCGACAATGCGATGGCGACAGTGCGACAATGCGATAGTGTGATGCCGATAATGCGATGCCGACAGTGCGATAATGCAATGGCGACAATACGATAGTGCGATGGTACTAGAAATTTACATCCATACATAATTTTATCTATATAATTATCTAAAATAAGAGGTCAGCAATTTTCAGTAGTTTAACTGGTCAGCAGTTTTTCGCATGACGAACATGAATCAATCTTGAAGAGCACATCTATCTTGCTACATATCCATTAAATCGAATATCCAACTACCAATACCTACCAATTTTACGCTCCTTGTACTATACACCGTTAATTTTCATCAATATATAAGATGGGGCATTTTTTGATACTTGGTAAACCGAGCGCCCGAACTATTTCTAAAAAACAGTAAATAAATATGATGAGATAAACAAACATTGCTATACTAGATTCTGTGTCCACATGTTTTATATATATATACAATGTAGTTCTCAAAACAGCTTAAAACTTGCGATGTAAAAGAAAGAAATATTTTGTTACAAGTATCAAACAAATTACAACGCATTCAAAGTTTAAAAGTAGCGTTGGCTTATAGAATTGTCAATACATGTACGCGGATGAATATGATTTTAATCAATTAAAATGCTATTTTTAGCGATGTCAGGATATACAGGAAAATACATACAGATATACAGTACGATTGCGATAGCAACGATCAGAAAATACCACAGAGCTTGCAGCCCTTTGATTGTTACTTGGGGACAATACTCCGCCTTTCATGGAATGGCACTTCTGTGTCACATTGAAGGTTCCATGATACCCGCGGTTTGAATACATCTGCGGATGTTTCTAAATTCAAATTTTCACCCTTTCATGTTAAAATGCTGAATTCTGCTTAAGACGGTGCAAGGGGGCGTAGACGGTAGTTTGCACTTGACATTACCGTCCATAAACAGGGTCAATCAAACCAAGTCTGCAACATTTTCAAGTTTGACGTGTTTGGCCTTTAGGGATGACCATTTCCGTGCTTTCATAACGCGCCGATTAATACGTGCAAATTCATTTTTCTTTTTACAATTGAAGACAATTATTGATTGATCGAAAAAAATATCTGGAAACAAAGTGATCCACCGGAAGCATTAATCACAACAAAATTACATGAAAATTGCAGACTCGGTTTGATTGAGTCTATACATGAGGGATAATGAATAAGTGCAACATCCCTCACGCCCCTAGATATTATAGCACAGAAAACAATAAAATAAGATAATTAAAATCGGAAAATTTTACATTATATACTTTCAACAAGTAAATTATTAACTGTGAAACGGTGCCCTTTTGATTTCACGGCGTCTCAACGCCGTGATATTGTGATGGGTAGTTTTCGGTAGCATGGGCAAAAGTCACGTGACAAAATTCCTTTCGATTTCTACAGCCGACATTTTATTGGCTTTTTTACGCAATCATTGTACAGCCCATTTCCGTGAAAAGTTACATAGAAACATTTTCCTTTCAAATCATATACATTACAGTATTTCTATCAACACGCGAAATATCAGCGTGATATATTTACACAATTTCGCAAATCCTTTCGACACACTTGAGAAGTTTGAATACTAAAACCCGGATTTCGAATATCGTTGTGGTCTACATTGATGCCGTACATGTATCCATTCGTTCATTCATTTATATATTTTCAAAATTTTCCTACAAGAAAGTTCACCTGCCAATTAGTACATGTATAAGGATAGGTAATGGACTGTTATAAACGATTATCCTATTAATTTTATATATTACGTTTATCTGTTGCACAGAATGGTTGTTTTTACAAGGTGTACCAGTATCCGGATGTTGAAAGCTATCCGATTTTCTGCAAAAACTGCTGTAACATGGCCATCTATTTTTTTTATGAATACTTTACCATGAATTTGCATGGCTTAATAAAACTGAGCCTGCAACATTTCTTAATTTTGATGTTTGGGGTGTTCTTTTGGGTTTCAGGTTTTCTCTATTTTAAGGGGAAGTAACTCATGTTTACTAAATTATCTGTTCTTTTCTGTCTATCTTAGGTTGAAGTTAGGTATTACTTACTATTTTTGTTTCATAAATTTACCAGTTGTAAGGTATTAATCAAAAGCATAGAGGCCATGATGAGTGAATATTGATATATATTTTTTTACTGGCTTTATATACCTTAGACCAGATTTTTCTAGTTTGTTCAGTTAGCACATATACTACAGTATAGGTATTCTGCTAGAGGAATATTCTAATCAATATGTGAAATTATTATTTTCTATGTGTTTGTATTTAAATTGCTCATAAAATAACCTTTGGTAAAAATGAAAAGGTAGAATATTTAAGCTATACATATGGGTGCTCATTTTAAACACTTGATATATATACAGTTAGTTTTATAGTAAAGTCTAATGAGGGACAGTATTTGTTACTGTAAGAGATATGCATTTAATGTTTAGAAACTCACACAACTTAATCTTTATTATATAATTTTTATTGATATTTTTTTTACTTTTATACTAAACAATATCATGTACATTATAGTTTTCTTTCTACAAGATTATGAATTCCACCCAAACACCAATGTTAATAGGCTGTTATATTTATTTTTAATGGAACCTGAGAATTATTTATGTAATGTTCATACAAGTGTATCATAGTATATGGATATAATGTGTATTTCTGTATTTAAAGACTTACAGTTATGATGGATGAGACTTGCATTTAAATTTATAAATGATAATACATGATCAGTCTACAGGTAAAAGATGTTTATACCCAGTTTTAGCTGGCTAATAATAGTATCTATAACAGAGTTTATATATTATAGTTTTCTTTCTACTAGATTTTGAATTCCATCCATTAGTACCAATGTTTATGTTAGGATTTCATATTTATTTAATAGAAACTGGGAATTATTAATGATGATGTGCATACATGCATGATCTTAGTATATTGATATGATGAGATTTATAATATTTCTGAATTTAAAGAGTTACAGTTATGTCATTATTATTAAAGGGATGAGACTTTCATTTAAAGTTATAAATGATAATACATGCATTGATTGAAAATGTCCTGAATCTTGGATCCAGCAATATAATTGATAAAGTCTCAAAACAAATCATATTCTGAATAGTTACATTCTATTTTTTTTTTCTAACATGTGAGTTTGAAATGGACAGCTTCTGCCTTATCTATTTGTAATGGAGGGACACCGGTCTCAATCTCCAGGTCTCCTGAGTCAACCTGACAACATACTTTTCATAGAGTAGATTGTTACTTGCCCTTGAATAAATTTGTACACTAAATTTATAGTGGGTGATTTAATGTGCCACATGAAAACCAACAAAGTACAAAAAGTAACCAGGCGCCAGATGAAAACATGAAAATACATTATACCACGAAGTGGTTTGTTGGTTGCATAATTTTCATGTTTTCGCCCGGTGCACTCAATGATGCAAAATACAAATCAGTCTTCAAAAATTTCTTATAGAAAAAGGTTAGTTTTTTATCAGTACAAAAAATAGATATTGTACATGAATTAGAACAGTTATGTTCACTTTTAAATTGACCTGTTATAAATTATGGCACAACCAATAACTGTCTAAGCCCTTTTTAGTAAAAATAATTATACAATGGTATATGAAATTGTTATCTTAATTAAGACTATATGAGTATATAAGGGTTTTTTCTTTATAATTTATTAATTAAGAATTATTTATCTGTTAATTTGAAAATCTAAATATCTGTCATGGTTTAGAACTGTTCACTATTTAGGGGAGAAAATGTGTAAGTGGCCAGATAGCTCAGTACATTATTCTGTGGGTCACAGGTTTGAGTTATGGTGAAGCTGAAAGTTTTTATCATCCTGTGACTGCATATAACCATGAGTTTAATTCACTATGCTCTGTTAACATCAGAAATTCAATAACATATAGTTGAGAAATATGTTGTGGTTTAGAACTGTTTCATTATTTAAGAGAAAATGTGTAGCCGGCCAGATAGCTCAGTTGGTCTTCTGAAAGTCATGTGTTCGAGTCATGGTCAGGCAGTTTCAGTCAGGGTTTAGAAGTGGGTTTGCGACTGGCACATGTTTTATTCATTTAATAAAGTGCATTTAATTTGAAATGGACAAAGGCAGTATTGCATGATACTGTTAGATCTACAAAAGCATTTGATACAGTTGATCACACTATACTGCACATGAAGAAGTTCTTTTTCTTCTTCTTATTGGAACTTCAAGCATCTATGTAATGACATTCTTACATGGTTCAAGTTTTATCTCTGATAGCAGCTGGTTGATGTGGCTGGTACTCCTTCTACTTCTGCTCTGAGTACCTATGGTGTCCCCCTGATGTTCATTTTAGGTCCTCTTTTATGTCTAAAATATGTCAATGACATGTCCGCAACCCTAAGCAATACTAAGCTTTATTATATGCACAGGTACAAGTATCAGACCTGGGAAGAAAAAATATGATAAGATTTTCTTCCCAGGTTCGATACTCGTGCATGTGATTATATAATGATGACTCAGGTATCCTTGTATCTGGTAAATAAATCTTAAGATTGGTTAATTGACTATAAATTGTCTTTGTATCTTGGCAAGACAGTGTCTATTCTTTTTGGTTTAAGTTTCAACTTAAACTGGGCCCTAAGCCTCCTGGTCACATGAAATGGTACAGCTATAAAGTACACATCTTTTGTTAAGTATTTAGGTCAAATTCTTTTGGCGTCGCCCTTTGATGCTTTGCATCAATGCTTTTCTTGTTGTCTTTTTTGAAAAATTTCATTTTCTTGCGCATTAAAACATTTTTTCCCTAAAATGAGACTTCGTTTTCCATATGCGTTTCACAGTAAGCATTTACCATACCAGGTTGTACAATAACTTAATTTGGTCCGTAAATCAGTCTTTTACACAAAGTCTTCTGAACTTCATTCAGAATTCATGTCTCATTATTGTGAGCAAAATTCTGAGTTCCTTTAGCTATAAGCTGGAAAATGTTTAATTATCCCCCGCCGAAAAGGCGGTTGGGGATATAAAATTAGTCTCCGTCCGTCCGCCTGTCCTTCCTTCAGTCTGTCCTTCCGTCCTCATTTTAGTCCGGACCATATCTTAAAAAGTATTTGAGGTATCAAATTGAAACTTCATAGGTGGATAAATCATATTTAGGAGAAGTGCAGTGCACAACAATGATGATTCTACCCTACATAATTTTTCAGTTATTGCCCTTTGTTATTTTTCAAACTCAATTTTTGTCCAGAGCATAACTCAAAAAGCCTTTAAGATAGATAGATCTCACTCAGGAGGTGTGCAGTGCAAAAAAGTGATAACTCTACCCCTTCATAGTTTTTGAGTAATTGCCCTTTGTAATTTTGCATACTTTATTTTCCACCTGAGTGGAGCATAACTAAAAAAAATCTTTGAGATGTCAACATGAACTTCATCGGTGGATTAATCTTATAGAGGAGGAATGTTGTGCGAAAGAATGATAACTGTACTGATTATAATTTTTTAGTTATTGATATTTGTTTCATACTTTTTGTCCGGAGCATATCTCAAAAAGTGTTAGAGGTAGATCTTACTCAGGAGGTGATAACTCTACCCTTCATACATGTATTATTTGAGTTATTGCCCTTTGTTATTTTTCATACTAAATTTTTCACCTGAGTCGAGCATATCTCAAAAAGTGTTAGAGGTAACACCTTGAAACTTCATAGGTGGATAGACCTCATTGAGGAGGAGTGCTGAACACAAGAGTGATAACCGAGCGTGCAATATTTTTCAGTTATTGCCCTTTGTTATTTTCCATACTAAATTTTTGTCCAGAGTATAACTACAAAAGCCTTTGAGATATCAACATGAAACTTCATATATAGATAGATCTCACTCAGGAGGTGTTCAGTGCATAAGGGTGATAACTCTACCCTTCATAATTTTTGAGTTATTGTCCTTTTTTATTTTTCATACTAAATTTTTCATCTGAGTGGAGCATATCTCTAAAAAAGCTTTTGAAATGTCAATATGAAACTTCATAGGTGGATATATCTTATTAAGGAGGAATGTTGTGCACAAGAATGTTAACTCTACCTTTTATAATTTTTGAGTTATTGACATCTGTTATTTTTCATACTTTTTGTCCGGAGCTTATCTCAAAAGTGTAAGAGGGAATAACTTGAAACTTCATAGGTGGATAGATCTCATTGAGGAGGATTGCAGCACGCAAGAATGATAACCTACCGTGCATTGTTTTTCAGTTATTGCCCTTTGTTATTTTTCATACTTAATTTTTGTCCCAGAGTATAACTACAAAGGCCTTTGAGATATAACATGAACCATCATAGGTGGATAGATCTTACTCAGGAGGTGATAACTCTACCCTTCATATTTTTGAGTTATTGCCCTTTGTTATTTTTCATACTAAATTTTTTCACCTGAGTGGAGCATATTTCTAAAAAAGCTTGTGAAATGTCAACATAAAACTTCATAGGTGGATATAAATCTTATTAAGGAGGAATGTTGTGCACAAAAATGATATACTTTTTTGTACTCAGTTTATGAAGTTAAGGGCTTAGCCGCGTTCTTTGTTATTGGATATTACAATAAACCATTTGAGTGTGTGAAGTTTTTAGTTAATTTTATCCCGCTGTTATTCTCAATAACTATATTGGTATTTGAGTCTTATTACAAATAATGTTTGTACGAGGTTTTACTATACTCATTAACACACAAAAAGCCATTGAAATGAGTTCTCAGGACATTGAAAGATCTTCAATAGTTGAAGAATAGTCTCCTGCAATGAGGGTGTTTGCAGTGCGAAAAGAAGGTGGATGACTGTATCCTTCATATTGTTGTTTTGAGAATTTCCCTTTGTACTTTTTCATGACGTAAATTTGGGTCTACGCGTGAGTAAGCATGAACTCAATAAAGTGCTTGAGAGGTCAACATGAAACTTCATTTGTGGAATAATTTATTCTTAGTTGAAGGTGAAGAATTGTTGTTGCGCAAGAATGATACCTCTGTATTGTATTTTTTAGTGAGTATTGCCCTTTGTTATTAGTCCCCTACCGGTTTTTCGGAGGGGACTTTAGGTTACCCTCCGTCCGTCAGTCCGTCCGTCCGTCTGTCTGTCCGCCAGTCCGTCCACAAAACTGGATCCCGCGATAACTTGAAAAGTACTGAAAATATTTTTATGAAACTTGATATATGGATAGATGGCAGTATGGAGATTATGCACGTCTTTTTCTTTTCTTCCTGTGTTGAAAATTCTGGTTGCTATGGCAAACACATATACTGAAAATATGCAAATTTTACACATAAACTGAATCCAGTGATAACTCAAAAAAGTACTGGAAATATTTTATGAAAACTTGACATGTTTGGATAGATGGCAGTCTTGAGATTGTGCATGGCAACACTTATCTGTTTTCCACATAACTAATTTACCTCAAAAGTGAAAAAAAATATTGGTTGCCTTGGCACAAATAGGCTCTAAAACATGGCAAATATAACAATATTTGTGATTAGTCAAAAAGAGCTGAAAATTTTTATGAAATTGCATCTTTAATTCCAGAGTTATCTCCTCTTTAAGAATTTTGCTTTTTAAAATGTTATATTTTGGTAACAGGGATGTTTCAAATATTAACTTTAGAGTGTCCTTCAGTCCGTCTGTCTGTCTGTTCATAAAAACTTTTTCCTGTGATCACTTTTAAAGAACATTTCCAACAAATTTACTTAAACATTAGTGAATGGCCAATTGCCCTTCAGAATGCTAATGGGGTTCTAACCGGTAGGGGACTTATGGATTGCTTGCAATACTATGATAATTGCTTGTTTTTCAAACTTTTTGTCCGGAGCTTATCTCAAACAGTGTTAGAGGTATTAACATGAAACTTCATAAGTCTAAGATAAATCTCATTGAGGACGAGTGCGGCACACACCTACCCTGCATTATTTTTCAGGTATTGCCCTTTGTTACTTTTCATACTTAATTTCGTCAAGAGCATAACTACAAAAGCCTTTGAGATATCAACATGAAAATGTGGATAGATCTCACTCAAGAGGTATGCAGTACACAAGAATGATAAATTATTCTGCTCTACCACATATGCATGGCTCTTGTAACAAGTTACATTACAATACTTAACAAGAAAAGCATTGATGCAAAGCATCAAAGGGCGTCCAAACAGCAGGTGCAGATGAAATAGTAGATATATGATGACAAGATATTCTTATAAACTTTTCAATGGTTCATTGGGTTTTACCAGAATTGTATATCACTTTTGAATGAACGTACGAAAGACATTGTTCATTATTTATAACTTTGATCGGCATGCTAGAAATTAGAATATTACTTGTTATTTCTTTATGATCGTGATTATTAATAGCAACGTATACATGTATACAATCATTTATAATCCATATGTGTAACGCATGATCAACACCATACTTGTGTAATTGTCCCTTATTATGTTACTGCTATTAACGAGGACCCCCTCTTAAGGTATCTGTTCATACTAAGTAACAATATGACACTTGTTATATTACCATGTTGATCATGTTGAGCATAATTGTTTATTATACAATAAATGTAATTTCTATTTTAATAAAAAAAAAAATACAGATTTTATGAATATAGTTTTCTTTTCTTTTTTTGTGTGTGTTTTATGCGCTATTTTAATACTGAGTTTTTACGTTTACTACTATTTTAAGAATTCAATTGTCATAATGATCGACGATTATAAGTCAAAACTTAACTGGAAAAAGTCAGTAAATCATGGTTAATCTTTCAATTTATAATATTGTTTATTCTTAAACCATATACATGTACATTTGTATTTTTCTTTATCATTTTTTAAATTATAAATCAATTGAATAATTCATAAAATCTGATTTGTAACTTTGAATAATTCCTCGGAATCTTTACTAAACACGAATAACAAATTATATAAAATGTTTTAAAGTTGATAGTGTCATATTAATGCCATAAAAATGTACATTTTTTCTCAATTATTGTACATATTTATTGTTTTTATCTCATATAGATAAATATAACATGCGATTTGTGTTGTTGGTTTTTTTTTTTCGAACTGTATGTTTATGTATAATAATAATCAATCAATTCGAGAGTTGATCTGTGTTTATTAATTATTGTAACCAAACTAAGTGACAAACATTCATTTTGAAAAAAAGCTTATTTATCTGTAAAATATTTGTTCTGTTCTGTAACGATATCTACTCCAAAACCGGGAGAGACCGGACAATAAACGTGTGGTACTATTCGCCGGTCATTAGTAAATCCCGGGAGAGACCGGGAATTACCTAGGAGTACATCCCTCTATAAATAGATTTTCGGAATATTAAGGTCATCAACTCATCATTCTATTAACAGCTTTCGGAATAACATACCATAATAACCCACTGTGTACTACAAAATGATAAGCAAAAATACCCCGAAGAGCGCGATTTATTGACGGAAAAGGTTATTTCATTTGAAAATGTTTGCATTGCGAAATTCTCCAGTTCGCCATTCATTGTACATATCGCGACTAATTAACAATCAAACACCCTCATACCGATCGGAATGATCGGCTTTTATTATTGGCAACTATAAAAGGCTCGAGAAGTTGCTGTCGCCCTTTCACAAAATCTCATTTCATTCCAATAGGCGCCGCGCTTCGGCGCGGACGCCAATCAAAGGGCTGCAGCTCTATGGTATTTTCTGATCTTTGCAATCTAAATCATACTGACTATCTGTATGTACTTTCCTGTATAAGTTTAGTTTTATATACTATTATTCATCTTACGCAGCGACAGCGTTTTGATTTTCTTCTATAACAGTTTGAGATTTACATATGGAATTTTGCATGAAAAAAAATTGCCTCGACTAGAATTTGAACCATAGGCCTCTCACACCCTCAACGAGACCGCTTACCTCTGCACCACGGCGAAGTTATACATATGAACCTTGAATAAAAACGAATACATTATGTAATTCTAAATTGAGAATTTCCATTTCGTGTTTGTAATCCTTATTAATTTCGAGATATTTTGTTCACGATAAACGTGTTGTTTAACTGTAATATTTCTCGTGTAATTTATGTACGTATATTTATTATGGATACGGAGTTCAGTAATTCACAAATGTGAATAGATTGAAGTAAGAACACAGATCTATGTGAGCTTTTCAAGTTTAATCTCAGAAGTGGCTAGTGGCAGGAATCGCCTGTCTATACATAAGAACTGCCCATTCAAGCATTAATGGAATAGTACTGATAGTATAAAGGTCAAGGTAAAATAATCATGCAGGTTAGACTAGTATCTGATATTGTTACAGTTTAACACTGATGAAAATAATTTATCGAAAATCTTCTCGCCAAAACAGTCCGACATGACTTTGTATATATTCCACTACTCGACAGTCAGATTTATTTGTGTACTACGCTCTGGAGTATTCGGTAATTGGCATAGCTAAAAATAGCATTTTCATTGATTAAAATGATATTCATGATAATCCGAAGCTTTACGGAAATAGCCGAACATTTTCCATTGGGTAAATAGTTCATCGCGAAATTGTTATTGTAACGCATATTTCTATGACTAAACTAAACTTATTAGCAACTGTCATTTCATTGGATAGAATGCCTAGACATACAATCACTTGAATATCTCCTCTTATCCACACTCTGCTGGTGTTTTCCTTTATAGCAGTTTCGAACGTACACGCTACTTGAGCGTTGATAGCGCATGTTGAGCAAATTTTGTTTTTCATAGACCGTGGATAGTTACAGCTCATAGTATTATAACTGATCAGATACGTCAGAGTCAAAGACAGCGTATAACCTTTCCTAACAGCAAGTTTATTACTCTGTTCACTCAAACATCTCGATGCTATTTTTGAGAGCTTATACTCGTGCGCCAACTCACTAGGATTACATTATAACTGTTTTATTTTTTTGTATTACTTTGTGGCTTTTTTCATTCTCGCAGTCGTGACAGTCAACGGTTGTCACCATAAGTACACAATCCACAGCTATTTCTAACTATGTGTGTTGAGACTTATATCTCACATTACTTTTCACAGCTGGTAAGTGTCGATAGTACGAAGTGTCACGACGTCGGAATAATAAATCAACTGATCATGCGATACATCTGGCGACTACCAGGTAGCGATAAATGGCATAAATTGATACGAAGAATATTGATTTGATAACTCTGAAATAGTACAAACAAGATACAACATATATTCTCTTCTGATTTTATCGATGTTACGTATCGTTCTCTTCAAGTACGTTCCTCAATATCGAATATATCAATCATACTATGTTCTTGCTAGGTCTCATATTATATAATATCTTGAATATCCTATAGAATCGTTTGCGGGCTTACGCATCTTTCAATATGTGTCCATATTACGAATCTAACGAAAATTATCATGACGTAGGGACACCATCCCATAACATACTATTCTCCCTGTCTCTTATTTGGTTTTGTTTATCATATTTTACAGAAAAAAAAAAATACAAATTATCGACGGGAAATATGGGGACAGGGACATATTCGAATGATGCCCCGGTCAATTTTTTTAATAACTCAGACATGGTGTTTTTGACGGTACTGGAAACTTCTGATATTTCTCTGTCATTGTAATTCTTTCTTGTTTGTGTGTAGGAAAAGAGCAGTATTTTCGTTGTCTTTTTTACCCGAAACTAAGCATTTTGATAGCTTTGTTTGTATTTGTGACTCTCCGAATGGAGGTTGAAAAAGTAAAAAATCAAGCTTTGACAGTTGGCGCCAAACAAGTAAGAAATTCCGGATAAATTCTGTGAAAAATCTAAACGCATGACAGACACTTTATTGGTCATTTTTGAAAATGCCATAGCTTGCTTTGCGTGTTAGTGATATTTTTAAAAGGAACCGGGCGGATTCTGGAGTATGCTGCACCTTCATGAAGATTGCCTATATTGGTATATATTTTAGGTGTGATTTGGCTGGGTGGGGGTAAATATAAATTGCTGTCAGTCATTTTGTTAAGGAGCAATGCATGCAAACTATTATTTTCTTCAATTGATGTATGTCATAAATCATTGAATAATGCTGTGCAACTGGTTATCTGCCTGTGAAACAGATTTTAGATATTTTGTAAAGTTGTGTTTCTAGCCACACTGAATTACAAAATTGTGTCATTTTTAGGTCCGAAACAAAATGTTGGTTAGGGGCGAAACGTCCTGTTTGCTCGAGGTGGTCTTGTTGCGTTAAAGGAATATTTTACAAATAACAAGGTTATAAGGGTGCCCTCCATAACATTTGTACCAATGCCATCTCCATCATTTCCTTGTGAGGATTGTAAGGTCCTTCCTTAGCAGTCCTTTATCACGCCAGACTTATTATACTAGAAGAAACCGGAAACTAAAAATGTAATTGCACATATTTATACATAATTATGGTGTTTAAAAGTTATATATAGTAAACAAGTAAAGTTTTTTATTTATGTTATTATAAGTTTATTGTAAATATGCCGCTTTTCATGGAATGGGTACTAACGTGTCACATTAAAGGTTCCATGATAACCACCATATGAACACATATGCGGATGTTTCAAAAATTCTAAAATTTTACCAGTTCATGTTAAAATGTTATATACTGCTTAAGCCGGTGCTAGGGGACGTTGACGGTAATTTGCACTTACCAGTAAAAGTAAAGTAATTGCATTTTATAGTCTAAGTTTCATGCTTACGCACGTTCACCGACTTTACAGCTATTACCCGTGGTCATCGGGCTACTGGTATCTATCTATCAATCTCCCTAGGGAGTCTTTTAACTCCGCTTAGTGCAGCCGACACTTTGGCGCAACGGAATTATACCACCCTCGCAGGTACCCATTTACACCTGGGTGAATTGAAGCAATCGCAAGGTAAATTTCTTGCTCAAGGAAATTAGCAGTGCCCCCTGGTGGGGTTCGAACTCAGGACCTCTCGATCCCTAAGCGCGCGTCCTACCACTGGACTACCAGTACCCGTTCATGAACAGGCTCAAATTTTCAAATTTGCAGTGTTGGGCTTTCTCTATGGATTCTTATTTTTCTCTGTAATATAACTACCACTCAAGCTTTATTAGTATTATTTAGCATAAATGATTATATTTGATCCTTGATCTCATAATTATTGTCATTTTAAAATGTCATATACAATGTATTCTAATTAATAGGACCCGTGGTTGAAAAGATATTCCTTGCGTAAACTTTAAAATTTTAAATATTATATTCCTTAATATGTCATTTGCCATGTATAAATTAATAAAAAATAATTTAAAGAAAAAATGTTTTTTTTTTTTTATTGATAATATTTTGCCATGGCAAACTTTTATGTAATTGCCATGGCAAATTTTTGAGCTGAGGAA
>NW_026858671.1:0-20142 GCF_026571515.1 Ruditapes philippinarum | reverse complement strand
TGTTTATGTTTAATTGAATGCTGTGAAGATGATTATAATATCGATGCTGCACATGGCGAGGGTGTTCCTACATGTAATTGTTGTTGCTTTTGTCTCTCTGATTGACAGTGGAAATAACCAATGTGTTAGTGGACGTGCAAGGACTTTATTTTTTCCCTCAGAATAGCCTTCGTTGATATTGGGTCTATTATCCCTTTCCTTACAAGCTCGGTCCAATTTGTTTTTAATTATAGGGTATCTTTTTATCCAAAGTCTAGGCGTGTCAATGTGCACTGTAGCAAGAGCAAAACATTTACCTGCAAGAGAGTTTCAATGGCAACGTCAAATAAGTGTATACACAAAATCTCAGGTATACTTCACTCGTCTTAGCTAAGGTAGAAATTCCAATAAAACAGTATATATGTAACATGTTGATTTGGAATAAATGAGGTTACGCAGCATGGTCTTAAATTGACTCAAACTACACTTTTATAGTCTTAAAGTTATAAAATCAAACATAGATCTAGATCAGTAGCGTATGTGCTAAACTTTATGCGAATGTTTAATTTTATGATTGATTATTAACATATCATTCCAACATATCCCTTGATTTGGAAACATTGCGTGACTACAAACGAAAACCCAGCAGATTCCCGGAACAGGACAAAACAATGTATTCTTCGTGTTTTAAGTTATTTTATTGCAACCAACATGAAACGTACATGCATTTGAAATCAAATGGGGTGTGGTCGCAAAAATCGACAAATAAGAAATTAAAAATTTGGTGTTGTTGTTGTTAAATGTTGTCCTCGTTGTTGTATATATACGTTTACATATTGTTTATCTGGTAAAAATTTACTGTAAATTCTATTCGACAGATTTTATTCAATAGTTGCTTATGCGAAATGATAGAATTTTTTTTCTTTCAGTTATGGACCTTTTTAATTTAAAAAGTAAAAACTTATGTTTACTTATTAAATCACAGTAAGCTATATATATATTTTACATAAAATTGTTTTAAACGTTGTATGATGACTAAAAATGAATAATCAAAAATAATTTGAAATAGAATACTGTTAATGTATAACACAGTATGCTTGATTTTGAATTATTTGTTCCTGAAAGTGACTAAATATCACCTTCAGGGTCAGAAAATTCAATAAATAGAATGGTGTAAAAAATCAAGATTTCCGGTTAGAGACATTTTTCCATAACATGATAATTCTATTTAGTCTAGTTACAAATCTGGCCAAATTCGGATTTGTGAAGACTTAAAAGTGCTAGATTTCACACGAAATAAAATATCGCAGATTTTGCCTGTCATTAACCCAAAAGTCTTAGCTGAGCCCAATGTAAAAATTGCTCAAAACTGCTTTACACCAATTAAATCGTAAAAGTTCGAGCTTCACTCCCAAGAAAAAAAACAAGATCCCCAAGGAAAGGTGGCATTCAATGAATTCATAAATCATTTCTGTTCCGATCAGAGTATTGTGAACGTAATTTCAAGAGAGGGCCGATCAAAGCAATGAAATGACATATAAAATCGGAATGCTTCACACCAAATCGCAAAATTTTCAGGTGAAAATTCGCATCGCTTCAAAACCGCGGTTCGAAATGTGAACAAAATACTCCCTTTTCGTAGAGCTACATGTATGTATACAATAAAACAAATGTCTGCGTCCCCGTGAGGAGTTTGACATTAATGGAAGATAGATAGATAATAATTTGTTTTGGTGACTATTTAACCCTTTCACTGCCATAATTTAAGGACTACATATGCCGTCCTTATTATTTTCGGCGTATTTGCCATATGAACGGCTTTTGCCGTTTCTATAATAATAATAATAATAATAATAATAATAATAATAATAATAATAATAATAATAAATATATATAGAGGATATTGAATGAGTGTAGGTTTAATACTAAATTTATTGAACGAGTTGAATAAAATCATATTATGCGAGCCTCTGGCGAGCATAATATTGTTTTATTCAACGAGTTCAATAAATTTAGTATTGAATCTACACGAATATAATGTTCTATTTATCACATATATAAAATAAGAACGGTAAACTGTTAACAAGAGTCATTTTTCTTTGACGCGCCGATAGTGTAACGCTAACATTAGCGCGCTTTAACGCTATGTTTATAGCGCAAATTACGTGACGTCAAAGTGTTATTACACTAGTGTAATATCGACTAGTGTAATATCGTTTTTATTAAATGGCTTTATTACACTCTTGCGCCACGGTTTATGTGATAAAGATAATTATACCATCGACAATAATAATTATTATACTAGCAGATTTTGAAATATATATAGTTATTATAATACTTATAACAAATAATAATAATTATATTAATATCGTAATATAGTAATTTCTTAGAAAACCCCCTGGCAAATAGGTGAACAATAAATCAATAACCCTCTGGTAGCGAAAGGGTTAATAGTAGGAATACTTTGTGACTTACAAAAATCTATCTGAAAGACTAATCATAAGTGGACAATCACCTAAGAATTACGGACAGGGCGGACCGTGAGACAGGGCGGACCGTACCAGGGCGGACCGTGTGTTTGGACGGGGCGGACCGTATTTTGGGACAGGGCGGACCGTGACTCGAGACGAGGCGGACGGCGCTTTAATGAAATAATAATATTTAAATATTGATGTTACTTTGCTTTTGTGTGTGTAATTATCCGTCGGAATGTATCTGTAACTTTCAATTTATAAAAAGAGTGGGGCAGTCTTTATATATTAATTTACAATTTAAAGGTGACCACCAAAGTGTTGTGTAATATGATATACTCTCTAGTCACGTGGGTTTAACTCAGTGTAGATTTGTCTCTCTGATAACAGCTTAAACATGTAAACATATGCTCTAGTACTTAGAACAAAACTTATATATATTTAACAGTGTTATGGTTATAACTGACCATCGGTCATTCAGGCAATAGTACACAAATGAACATTCCTGTGAAGTTTGGATGAAATTGACTAAGCAGTTTATGAGGAGTTATCTTTTAACGGACGCCGGACAAAAAGCGATCACAATAGCTCACCACGTCACTGTGATAGGTAAGCTGAAAAGGTTGTGTCACATCAATGCCATGTAACACCGCACTTTGGGGTCAAACGCACTTTGGGGTCCGACCCCAAAGTGCGTTACGTACTTTGGTGGTCCGACCCCAGAGTGCGTTACGCACTGTGGGGTCCGATTTTAACCCCAAAGTGCGTAAAACAGGTACATATGCATTTTTTAACATCATGCAAACGACCGCACTTTAGGGTCATAGAAAATTAATGTTCATTATGTTTTAAATAATATATTGTAGTCAAAGTCAATGGTAAACAAAAAATCAAGGTATTAAATAGACACAAACATGTGTCCTGAATTATAGTAGAATCAATAGGGATTTAAATGATCTTGATTAGTAAGTGAAGAACTTTCACCAAATAAATCACCAAATAAAGAATTTGTATCAATTATTAAGCTTAAAATATTTTTTCTCAAATTTTCCATTTATTTTAAAAGAATGTACACCTTTCATTAAATCCATTGATTTTAGCTAAATGCATTATTTTCCCGTTTTTTATTTACACATTTTATAGAAATATGATGGTCTTAGCATAGACAAAGGTATAAATTCTGGGAAATCTTAGTAAGGCATTTCAGTAAAAAAAATGTGCCTGATAATATGTTGAAAGAGCCATTCATTTAGCTAAATGTGACATATAGGAACTTGACTAGGTGTAGATGCGGCTGTAAGTAGTAGTCAGTAAAGGCAGTACTAAAGATATCAACTATTTAAGTAGTCGCACATTAAGAGCGGAGCTTCAGAATAATGTAAAATTCTCACTGGGGGTATAGAGGGGATTGTGGGGTATCTATCCCCCCGAGGGTTAAAAATAACGTTTAAAGGGCCCATTATGCTTTTATTTTATTTTCCTTAAAAGCTTTTAATTTTGATGTTCTTCTATATTATCCAAAAAATACACATTGGCCAATTACCCGAACCATCTTTTTTATCTGTTGCTTTTTGGCGATGTTAAGTACAGTTATAGTGAATTAGTATTTTATAGGGAAGTCAAATACTACAGTGTTTTGACTTCTTTTATTTCACATTTATCGCAACTTTATTCAGGTAACAAGCATCTTACATTTCTCAGATACCATTATTTTAACATTATAAAATTCATGTTTGCTCTTTCTAAAGAAGTATGTAAGATTTACCATAAAAAGGCCTCTGGCGAACGGTTGTTACGGAGCTTACAAAAACCCTAAAGTTTGTTGATAAGCTTAATAACGATTTTGTAAAAATCACTTTTTATAGTCCGATCGAAAAACTTGATGTTTCACCAGAACATTGCAATACATATATAGTTCTTTGGAAAAAAATATTAACTGCATTTTATTTAATTCCCAACATATTTAAAATGGGACTCAATATGGCACCAAAAGTTATCAAGTAAATGACCGACAGAACGGGATATTTTTCGCAGCATCTTTTAATTCTAGGAATGCACAATTACTGTACTAGAGTATTTTGGACGGTGGCATATAAGTGACATTCGTCTTTTTTTATACTTATTTTGTTTTCGTACATATTTTTTTGTTTGTATGTCATACATATTTTTTTGTAAATTTTGAATACATACATTTTTTAGTTTTGCATACATATTCTTTTTTAGTTTGCATACATATTTTATTTTAGTTTTGCATACATATTCTTTTTTAGTTTGCATACATATTTTATTTTAGTTTTTTTTTTTGTACATATTTTATTTTGTTTTTTCGTACATATTTTTTACATGACGCCATTTGCAAATTACATTACCTCATTTGCAAATACCAATATTTTCATTTTTGGAGGTATCAAAAAAGAACAACACTTTTAGTATATATATAAATATATAGTCCGCGGTAACCCAAAGAATGGTTCTGCATATGGTCTCGATGTGGTTAACATTTGTCACAAGGTGCCTTAAAATACTTCATGGGGTTTCGGAGATAAGGAGCGGACATGAAACCCAAGTCTTTATCCTTTGACCTGAAGGTGTGACCCCGACCTTGAGCCGGCACACCTGGCATATAAGTTCTGCACATTATCTGGATGTGCTAAAGGGAGTGGTGCATATTCATGGAATAATAACTGACCACCAATCAACAGCCCTTTCCAAATAGACACTAATATATTAGTATATAATAATAAAAAACAATAATTATATAAAATGCATATAATATAAAAAAATGGACCGAAAAGGGTCGGCCGAAACCAGACTTGCCGGCCGACTGAGCCGATTCCAAAAATGGGCCGAAATGGGACCAAACCACTGTGCTAGTTTTATACTCACCTATGGGCTGTTATGAGATTTGAAGGCTGTTTTATTGGCTAAATTATGTATGAAAAACAAAAATAAGATATGTACGAAAAACAAAAATAAAATATGAATGCAAAACTAAAAAAAATATGTATGCAAAACTGAAAAAAATATGTATGCAAAACTAAAATAAAATATGTATGCAAAACTAAAATAAAATATGTATACAAAACTAAAAACAAGAAAATGCAAATGTCACTTTTATGCCACCGTAATTTTGTTAAATGAACACAATTTTTAGATATTTCACGTGGTAAAATTAATGAAACTTTTATCACTTAAGCATCATAAAGTATTGATCGCCATCTTGAATTCCACCTCAAATATTCCAATGTCGCAGATAGAAAATAAGTCAGTACCCAGTATTTAAGCAGAACTCAGATGACACCTTTAGACCTCTTGAACCCAAAGTGCGTTGATATATAGCATATTAACGCACTTTAGGGTCAATTTCTCGATTTTAACCCCAAAGTGCGTTGGACCCCAAAGTGCGGTGCGAAGTTTAATGCACTTTAATTGGGGTCGGACCCCAAAGTGCGTTTGACCACAAAGTGCGGTGTTACAATGCCATAAGGCTGCCAAGAATAATTTTATAACGCACTTTCAGGTTTTATTCGGCATGCTTATTAAATCTGTCTTTCTTATGAAGTTCAATAAATGAGTATAATATTATGTCTCTAAATTTTATTTACTGAAATTTTCAGCATGATCGTATCAAAATAGACGCAAATATGAGACCATTTACAAATGCACAGTTATTAGTGCTGCAAATAGGGTATAGTGACAACGAAGTGGTTTATGTCAGCCAAAAGCAAGTTTTATATACTAGGTCTCTAGTGGAGTGGATATTCATTTGGCTCAGTAATTCATGATGGCGTCCAAGATGGCCGCCAAACCCGTTCAAAATTATAAATATTGATTTTGCGTAAAATCTTTCCTTTATTGGAGAGGAAAACCTTGATATTTGCTTATAATAATTCATAAATAGGCAAATTAATGCTTCAAATATGGGTTCTTGTTATGATAATGTCATTTATGTTTTAAAAAGATATTTTTATTACATATTTTCAAATTTTATGTTCTTAGGCTTTTAAACCTCTATAATATGGAGTCCCTTTAAGCAAACGGCAGAGGACAGTAAATTTAGCTGTTAGTAGTAAGCAATGTGACGTGGGCAGAATCGTTTGCGATGTCAGCAAAATATTCGTAATGTGTTAACGTCTTGTATTATAAGATTTTCACAGTAAATAGTACACAATACACAGTCACTATCTAATGTTTGTTTTATGTTGGAAAATGTTTCCCATATGACCAACTAGACGTTCAGCTTTCTTGGTGGAGTAAGACCCCAGGTGCCACTCTGGTCATTTTCATACCCGAACGGGCACTTGGTTAGAACCACCCGCTTTCCCACTTAAGCAATACGAAATTCGTTTCCGGTATTCAAACACAGCAGCGGTTAGGGGTAAGTGCTTGCGAATCGAAGATATTTACCATTCGGCCACGAATGCCCATGTATATAGAAATTGGTTGGCTTTAAGCCATATGACCGAGCACAATTAATTAGTGTTCATAAAATTATAACATCATATATGATTAATAGCTAAGGATAGTCAAAAGGTTGATCTCTACTTGTCAAGCGCCCACTCGAGTCCCTGTGGTATATTCTAGCTAGGCCGTGGATATGGCGTGAGGATTATTGAGTCTCAAACCACAAGCAAAAGCCAATTAACCATCCTCCATGCAAATAGGCCAATTTCCAGGATCCGAGTGGAGGGTATACATGCTAGGATGGTATACTTAATGTTTAGGGCATACTTATTATCCTGGATACCAGCCACCAATCGATCGTGAGGTACTCGGTGGAAGGTATACGCCTTATACGCTAGGATTCTCTGACCGCTCAAGCCCCAGCAAGGCATATACAGTGAATATTTCGAAATCGAGCATGTTATTCGGTCAAGAAGTAGTAAAATCAAGAATAAAAGATTGATCCTTTATCAAAACCAGGTTTTAATATAGTCGCAGTGAACAGTTTTGAGATAGCCTGGATGCGTGCGTCACATTTATTATGTGACTGCCTGTGAGTAAAATACACAAACACTGAAACTTATAGTTCTTTGACCAATGTCATTGCAACTACCTTATACATGAAAGTAAGCCAGTGTAATCTTCTGCGTTCTTGGAGGCTTGGTAATTCCAATTGTTCCAGCATTGATGTTGCGCAGTCTGGATCCCTAGAAGTATAGTTGTTAGTAATGAAACGAGCGGCTTGTCTTTGTATACGTTCAAGTTTATCAATTTCGTTTTTGGTATAAGGGTCCCAGATAGTGCATCCGTATTCTAATTTGGAGCGGACTAGACCTAGCTAGATAGGCATTTTTGCGGCATGGTTTAGGACAATGGCGTAAGTTCCTTCTTAAGAATCCAATAGACGAGTTAGCTCTTTTACAGATGTTACTAATATGTGTTGACCATTTCATATCTTCTGAGAAAGGTAAGGATTGACTTGAACCTGTTGAAGTGTGTTATTATCAATGTTGTAGAAATGCATGGATTTTGACTTCGAACACAGCAGATAACATTTTTTTTCGTTAAATTTCATCCCCCATGTAGATGCCCAGATTTGGAGATTGTCTAGGTCTTTTTGAAGTTCAAGATAGTCTTTTTGGGACTTGATTTGGCGATATAGTAAACAATCATCAGTAAATAAGAGTTCTATCTATTTGTAAGTATCTTTATTCAACTGTATTACACAATGATCAAGACCTGAAAATGATAAGAACAGAAACTATAATAAACTGATAAACTATGACAATTATCCTATATCTCCCCCCAAGTCTTTTGGCAGGCAGTATCTATTTAGTTTATGAACATAATGAACTGAATGAAAAAGACTGATATTTAACTTGAAAGTAAAGAAACACATGATAATATTAATAACCACTGATTTATCATTGTCTTATAGAATATTGACTGTTGAACGTCTTCATTTATTCACTTTATACACTGATAGTAGAGTTCATGGTATGTGCATTTATTCACAAACAAAGTCTTTTTGCCATTCTGGGGCATGCCTAATGCGGCTGGACCGTCGTGGCGGGGTGGAAGTAGACTCAACCGTTGGCGATGGAGCAACCGTTGCTTTAGCACATGGTGGACCTGTGACAACATCTGGCGGTGAGATGGCATCTTGAGTTCTTGGTTCAGAGTATGTGAGCTGACGACATGGACTTTGTACCTGGGTGCAAGTAGGTGTCTCGTGTGAGGCTTCCGTGGTAGGCAGGCATGCAGGCCCGGGTGACTGTTCCGGCACTGTGACTGTTTTCATCGGAGTTGTTAATCAAGGCTTCACTGTTGTGTCCGTAGAAACAGTAGGGGAAGTGACAGGCTTCAGCGAAGAAAACGATGGTTGGTGTAGCGTAGTGTCAGTGTCTATGATAGTCCGCTTTTGTGGCAACTGAACTGGAACATATTTGCGAAGAAATTTCCTGTTCCGCAGAGTGACAGGTCCAGAACCATCAATGCGCACAACGTACTGGTCAAACTGGCGCACCTCAATTACTACTCCTGTCTTATCCCACTTGCGAGGGAATGAGCCAATTTGGTTTTGCATCCGAACGTGGTCTCCAACAGAAAGAGGTGGTAGTCTTAGTGTATGTTCCGACAGTCTTTCTGCACATTGCATATGTCTGTTGCGCAATGCCTCTTCACGGGCAAGAGATGTGTTTTGCCATGTTGGATGAGGCTTGTATTTCCCAGGTGGAATTGGGATGAAATCTCTGATTGGTCGACCAAATATGCATATGGCTGGGGAGAGCTTCGTGTCTCTGTCTGGTGTATTTCTGTATTGTAGCATGGCTCGCTGGAAAGAGTCTGTATCAATGTCGCCAGAAGAGCTAGTACTAGTATTGTCCATTAGAAGGCGTTTGACTGTCTTGACTCCAATCTCTGCTCTGCAGTTGCTGTGAGGGAAGGCTACTGAGGATAATCTATGATGCACACCCCAGTCACTTAAGAACTGCCTTGTAGCTGTAGCTGTGAATTCTGGTCCCCCGTCAGATGCAAGTTCGTCAGGTATCCAGTATGTAACAAAGATGCGTCTGAGGCAAGTTAACAGTCCTTGAGCTCCAACGGCTGACTGCTCTACGACCAGTTTGAGTAGCGGTCCACAACCACCAGGTAATTGTTACCTTTGTAAGTAAAGTAATCAGCACAGATGCACTGGAAAGGATACTCAGGGCTCATTGGTGGAACTGGTGGAGCACTCGGGTTGAACGGTGCATTGCGGTTGCATTGTTGGCATCCTGCACGAAGAATGTTTATGTCAGGCGTGATTCCTGGCCAAAACACGGATGTCTCAGCTCGAGCTATCATGGATGTAACACCTTGGTGAGCTGAATGTAAGGCATCTAGAACTTCCTCCCTGAGTGATTGCGGGAAAGCTACACGGTCCTTGTACAGAATAACCCCATCAGTGGTCGACAAGCCTTCACGGTATTGGAAATACTGTCGTAGAGATTCTGGTACTTCATGACGGTGCTGTGGCATTCCACCTTCTATGATCTCACTCAGTAGAAGCATATCCTGGTCACTGGCTGTAGCTATACGAACTCTATCCCAGGTCACCGACTTCAGGCCAATGGTGTTCGATGATGCAACAGCAGTTGAAATCATGTTTCCGTCTCTGCCACTTCTTTGAATGTATTGAGTATTTGAATTTTCCAGATGGAAGCTCTCTGGAGTTCTGTGATTGGTCACTTGCGCAACATCATCAGGTAAGATAAGTTTTTCTACATCACTAATAGGATGGCGTGAAAGGCAGTCTGTAACATGATGTTTGACGCCAGGGATGTGGACCATACGAAATGTGTATCTTAGTGTTTTCTCCTTTAAAGGGAGACACAGGCAAAATTTTCACTTCTTAGTTTTGAAGTTTTCATTCATTATTCTGTAAATGCCCTCAAAATGAATATATTAGACAGTCAATGGAACAAAACTTTTTCCATATAAAGAATAAAATGGTGGTTTCCTAACTTGACCCGCGTGGGTCAGGTTAGAGCGCTATGATTTCGCAATATTTGTAAAAGTGAACTCTGGAAACGTTAAAGAACATTTCAAATGAATGACATAGACTTGATTCAATCATACAATATCCAAACTATCTGTTATTGTAACTTAAAGGGTTAGTTCAAGTCACCTGACTTATTTTAAAACTATTTGGTGATTCTATTGGCGTCTAAATTTTGTTCAACAAATAAAGATATATTTATGTTTCAAACCCAAAATATATAAAATTCAAACAGAAATTCATGCTGAAACTTCAAGAAACGTCATTTTAGCCTGATTTGAGTACATAAGATCATTTTAATATTTTTGTCAACATTTTGCCTGAATATCCCTTTAAATTTCTCAGACGATTGTCCTCAAGAGATCGGTCACTGAAGATCTTAAGAAGTGGTTTATGGTCAACCGCAATGGTTAAGTCCTTGCATCCTAATACAAAGTATCTGGCCTTGTCCAGGGAATCTGCAACTGCTAGTGCCTCACCCTCGATAGGTGCATAGCGAGATTCTGCTGAGTGAGTGAATCTACTGCCAACAAGTGTGATCTTCCATCCAGATGGACAACAAAAAGGTTCTGTCTTATCACAT
Source organism: Ruditapes philippinarum (assembly GCF_026571515.1). Taxonomy (NCBI): domain Eukaryota; kingdom Metazoa; phylum Mollusca; class Bivalvia; order Venerida; family Veneridae; genus Ruditapes; species Ruditapes philippinarum. Next base: position 9,125 of record NW_026858671.1, on the reverse strand, counting down.
TTACAGTGTTTCTGAAGGAGCCAGAACCCGATACCTGATTTAGACCAATCAGTTGTCAAACATGTGGGTCTGTCAGGGTCAAAGATGCGAACGCCTTCTTCTATTTCTTTTACAATCTGTGCTTTTGACTCCTCAAATAATGTCTGAAGACGTTCATTCCACTGGAAAACAGTACCTTGCTTCAAGAGATCCCGAAATGGTAACATGCGCTCTGCCATACTGAAAACATGACACCTGATTTACAAGGCCAAACCATGAACGCACGTCTGTGATGTCTTTTGGTGTGGGAAAGTCCATGATGGCTTGCAGGTATCTCTGACAGGGTCTGACTTCATCACGAGTAATTTCAAAGCCGGCAAACTCGACCTCATCTGCTCCGTAGACAAACTTTTCTGGATTTAGTGTTATACCGTTCCTTCCACAGACGTCAAGCCAACGCACTGCCTGGAAGAAACTTTCTTCTAGGTCATTTGCCCAGAGTAAGGCGTCATCAATACACTTGGTTTTGTTTGGAATGTCTGTAACAACCTCATCATAGCGTCTTGTGTAACCATCACCTGAGGCAATGTAGCCTTGTGGGGCGGTTTTGTAACGGTATCTTCCCCATGGCGTGATGAATGTTGTAAGATATCGGTGTTCTTCATATAGTGGGACACTATGATAGCCATTCCAGGCATCAAACACTGTCTTTTTCTTCCCATTTGGAACCGATCGCGCTTGGAGGAATGGGGAAGGTGTGTGATGTGTCTCACGTGTGGCATGTGCATTGAGAGCCTGGAAGTCAACTGTTCGTCTGAGCTGTCCATTTTCCTAGCACATATGACCATCCGATGGCACCATGTGACAGGTTCTCCAATGGGGACTGGTTCCAGCACGCCCAACCGTACATCTTGATCAAGGCCTTCTTTTACTGCAGCTCGCCAGTGTATTGGAACGGGTACTGGTGTGTGATAGGCCACTGGTTCAGCGTTTGGATCCACCATAAGCTTCATAGGTGGGACATCCATTAGAGGCAGAGGCTGGTGTTTACATGTGTTGAATGTGCTGGACCTGTAGTAATCAAGAAGATACTCCTGTAGTTTTGAGCGGTTTTCTTCTGTAGGTGAAAATGGCAGAACACTTGGCGGTGGAGGTGGAGATTGGCGCTCAGGACATCCGCATGGCGCAGTGTTCTCTCCATGGACAGCTGCGGTACCGGTTTGTAAGGGCTGTATCTCAGGAAACCTATTGCTGATGATACCTAGCTTGTACACATGCCTCTCTGCTCAGAAACAGTTTGTCTGAAGAGTCTGTAACATATGTCATCTGCCTCGTTTTCCACCACTCTACCACTACTGTCTTTGCTTGAGAACCGTAGTAAAAGAGGCTCCAAGAATCTTGATACCGTCATTGTTAGCTGTGTGTGCATGCGCATTTGTCACAGGGATAAGGTCAGATTTAGATAGTCCTATGCGATGAATAACTTTAAGACCGGCAAGGCAGCTCTGACAACCGGTGTCAACCATAGCAGGAATAATGGTGGGCGCTGACGGTGTTGGCAGGTCGACTCCAAAGGCTGAGTAATCTTCAGGAAGAGCTCGCACAGTAATGTTCACAAATGGCTGAGGCTTTGAGTTTCTGCGAAACCACGTGTCTGTCATGCTGTCATAGATGTGATGATCTAATGAAATACTTTGCCGTTTTCCGGTTTGAATAGTGTTTAGATTGTCATGCTGTGGTTGAAGGGAATTCAGTGTACACAAGGTGTTAAACACAGCACTTTCTTTGTCAAAGTTGTGTTGGCTAGACTGTGTTTGTCGTTTTGGGTTGTCCTTGCTGCGGCAGATATTCTCGAAATGGTGATCTCGATGACAAAATTCACACCTGTGGCCATATGCAGGACACTGAGTCTTACGCAGTTGTGCCACACTTTTCTTGCCATGACCACGTTTCCCACAATAAGAACACAGGTCTTGATTGTCCTTGCTGAGGGCTTGCTTGGACCTTTTGTAGGAGCTGGCTGCCTCAACCGAATGAGAATCTAAAAGCCTTGAAGCTGAACGTTTCCCTGCTTCCTTCGCTTCAACGAATTGAAATACTTCCTCCAAAGTCATATTTTGATTTTTGTCGCCAAGTAGGTCTAACTGAATATCAGGGCCAACAATTAACACCTCGTGTGAGGACGTCGCGCATGATGGTATCTGTGTAGTTGATTTTGGCACTACAGTCAGGGCAGTCAATCACGAATTTGCAAATGTCAGCTTGTCCTCTGAGACGTGCACCAAAGTTTCTGACTGACTCATCACGGTCTTGTCTCATGTTATGTAATGTCACACGAGCTACCATTGTGTTCTCTTCACGAACAGCAAGTTTTCGAATGGCGGCTAATACATCGTCTACTGCCTTTTCAGTTAATTTGCCACCTGTTGTTCTAGTCAGGTCTCTGCGTAGGGGTTCGTCACAACACTCAAGCAACTGAATGACTTTGTCCTTGCCCTTCAGTTTGGTTGCGGCCACATAGTCTGTCCAGCGTGATAGAAAGTAGGCCGAGTCCTCGCTGGTTCCAGCGGCGGTCACGGTAGGTCGCTTCACTTTCTCCACTTTTGCAGTCAAAACAGGTGCATTTGTGTGTACAGCACTGTGGGCTGTGATGAGTGCTGCAACAATCGCTGCATCTAGATCAGCGGTGCTGTAGTCACAGTCGGGAAATGGACACTGTACTGCAGGCATTGTTCTTGCGTCACTGTATCTTGATCATAAATAAGAGTTCTATCTATTTGTAAGTATCTTTATTCAACTGTATTACACAATGATCAAGATCTGAAAATGATAAGAACAGAAACTATAATAAACTGATAAACTATGACAATTATCCTATAATCAGCAAACAGCCTCACTTGTGATTTTACATGGTCCGGAAGATCGTTAATATGTAATAAGAAGAGCAATGGTCCCAACACTGTACCCTGTGGGACTCCAGAACCCACATTTACTGACGATGATTGTTCGCCTTCTACGACAACACTCATCTTGCGCTACATCAAGAAGTTGGCGATCCAAGTATGTAAGTTACCTCTGATGCCATAGGAGTGAAGTTTATGAAGAAGCTTTTTGTGGGGAACAGTATCGAAATCTTTACTGAAGTCCAAAATGATGGTGTCTACTTGTACGTTATTATCGTACATGGACAAAAGATCGTGAGTGGTGACAATAAGTTGTGATTCGCATGAGAAGCCGCTTCGGAAGCCATGATTCAATGACGTAAGTGCTTTGAATTTATCCAGGTGATCCAAGATGTGCCGACAAATAATATGTTCCAGTAGTTTGGAAAGAATACAAGTTAATGAACCAGGTCGATAGTTTTCTGGGAGGTGTCTGTCCCCTGTTTTGAAGATAGGTGAAACGAAGGCATTTCTCCAATCGGAGGGTAAATTTCCCGTGTTGGTAGATATGTGGAATATAGTTGAGATTGCTGGTGCTAGCTCTTCTGCACAATATTGAAGAACTTTTGTTGGTAATTCATCAGGTCCGACTGCTTTAGATATATCTAAGTTCTTAAGAAGTTTAAAAACGCCGATATTTAATTTGAAAATATACATGGTCCGCCTCGTCTCGAGTCACGGTCCGCCCTGTCCCAAAATTTGGTCCGCCCCGTCCAAACATACGCCCGCGCTGGTACGGTCCGCCTTGACGTACATCCTCACCAGAACCGAGTCATTCTGTGTTTCTATAGTTGACATACACTGTTGTAAAGTTCTATATTAAAACAGGCACTTAACTGGTTCATTTAGCACGTTCACAGACATTATAGTGTGGAGCTCGTAACGCATCAAAGCAACTCCGCCTAGAAAAATAAAATTTTAATTTCATAGATCAGCTGCTGTGGCACAAATAAATATGCATAATATATATACTGTACTTAATATTGTTAAGAAATATACTTCTAAATAATTAAAAATCGTATTTTTGTGTTATATTTTAGCCCATTTTTCTCAGTGAGGTTAGTTTTTAAGTGTTGAGTGATTTGAAATTTTGCACACAAGTTATTACTTTAAGATAACTTAAATGGAGCATAGATCTACAGTAATCTCGAAAATTTATTTACAGTCCCGTCAGTGGAGTCCCTTTTAAATCCAAAATAATTGTATATATATGTCAATCGTAGCACATATACTTATCTTATTTATATCAATAAACCTTAAATTAAGTTTTATTGATAAATATGATTAAAATATGTGACATGGAGTCTGTCGTTCTGGTAGTTTGTTAACGTTGGCTTCATTTTTAAAAACAATAACAACTCTGCCGACAGTTATTGATAATTAGCTATTAAATGCTATTTTGGCGTTAAGACATTTGAAGTTTGATGTAATACTGTTTAATACAATTCTTTTCAAGGTATTCTTATATGTTATATTGATTTATTGAATATATAATTCCTTATTATGATTATTATTCAATCACATATTTCGGACAGATAATTTTCGGACATTATATTCTAAGTAGATTGTATACTATTGTAATTGTGAGAGCTATCTAACAGGTTTTTTATACATAACACTATCATGTATACATTAAACCCTCTGGCTGCACATTTTTATTATAACTCTTCACATATTTGGATGAATTATTCACTCAACACTTCTACACACTATTTTTTTGTTGAAGTAGGAGCATTTCACCGGGCCCGCATTTCACAGTCTATGCGAAAGTCAATTTTTTTTTCAGGACACAAGGACCGAGACCCTTCAGTTTATTTCCGGCCCGGATGATAGTATTCCGGCCCAGACATTTCAAGCATTATTTTATAATAACTCAGTTGAATGTTAAAAATGATTGTCCTTCTTTAAATTAGTGTGACTATCATTAGTGTGACCATCATATAGAAACAAAAGAAGATGCTGACCAATTGAAATAACTTAAGCAGGTTCCTCAATAGGATTTTCAAAGTAGGAATCCTGGGACTTGCAGTTGACGAATATGATATATGAGCAGAGTAAGGGGTTGGGGAGACGGAGTTTGAACAGAGAAAAAGCTTATCCAGGAAAATGGTAATATGTCCAAATTGGAAAACACTGTACCATAAAAGTGATTAAAAACATTTGAAAAATAATTTAAAAAACCTTACATCATAAGACCATTATGCTGTTTTCTTCCAGATTCACTCCACCCCCGCCCCCCTATTAGAATATATTCATTGTGACAAACACATACTGGTAAATACCTCCATCTCAACTAATGTGAACTATATCTTTAGTAATTTTAATTCCTTAGCTACATTTTAAGTGATAAAATACACACATTTTAACAAAACATATCTAAATTCCTTTTGGTTACGATTTATTTAATTATAAAAAGTGGCATCGCGAAAATATGTGACAATTGAAAATTTGTCTGTTTCCTGCAGAAACATTCACAATTCTACTTGTTGTTGATTTTGATTTTATTAGATTAAATATTTTTTTATTATTTTAAGAGTGTTACTCATCGGCTATTTCAACAGGCATTGTAAAACAAACTTTTCAAATTTGTAATTTACGGCAAAATTTACCGTTGTTGATGAAACTTTGATGTACAAAATAGATCTAAGGTTGTTCAATATCTTCTTTAATAAATTCTTTGAATCACGGGGAACTTCTTATCAATCAGGTCATTGATATTTTCAACTTTTTAAAATTTTATTTGGACATGAGGACTGACGGAAAGGAAATTTATCTCGGACCGCATGATTTTTATTCAGCCAGGACCGACAGACTTTCGCACAGACTGATTTCATGTTTTATATTATGTCTAAATTAAACCCACCTGTCAAGGAACAAAAATTTGAATCAGTCAAATTTTACAATAAAATTTATAAACCGATCATGAACATGCTTAGAGTCCCATTTTGGGAAATGTACTTTCACACATCTTGATTATTAAGATTGAATCATTGATGGTAATTTGCAAAGTTTTTTGTGTGTCTATTTAAATTGGAACCATAATGAGGCAGGAAACCAGTAAGACTGTTTCCCGGCGTGCTTCAATAGATAACAGTGCATGTTTTAATATCCACATATTTGTATTAAAGTTCTTACAGCATTTACTAAGAATTCTTAGCTGAAATAATACTTAATAGCTTATAATTTATGTTGAATGGAAAATGGGTTTTGCTTTGTTGGTATGGCTCTTGTTATTTAATAATAATCTTCTTTGTTATTAGATATAAGCCACTAATCCACACATTAGTGAAAATTTTAGAAGGGAACTGTATCATTTACAAGATCTGTAACAACTTCAAAGTAGATGAGAGTTTAACTCTATTGTCGTATTGAAAAATATTAGTGTTTTAATTGTCCCAGGTTCTAATTACTTATAAATGTACCATGTTTTTAATATTCGACATCAACACTTATGCTGCATTTGATTGATTAGGATGAATTACTTGATCAACCTTCTACCTGACACAGATTGCAATAAAACATAAATTACATAAAGTACATGTGAAGACATAGATTAGAAATTAACAAAAAATGTTGAATCACTTCAGGCCTATACTACTGTTCATATTTGTAAACAACTTAAGTGCACAGTGTTAATTCTAGGATTTGAAAAACAGGGTGGATTTTTATCGCAAAGTGAGAATTTATTACATTTGTTGATTTTTTTCCTTCTTTCTCTCTCCTGCCTCTGAAGAAATAGGGGGGGGGGGGAATCTCAAAAATATGGGTGAATCCCCCCATCCCCCCTCCTAGAATAGACACCGGTGCATTATACATATTTGAGTGTCTTTTTAATCTTGTACATGTCTATGTGCAAATGTAGTGTATAATTATACAACATGATCTTGAAAAAGTCTTGTAATGGTACCTGAATCCATCTGGTAAAATGCAATAAAACAGATGTTTTTATTTGTGTTTTCACCACATTCTATGTGTAAGCAATCTGTTTATCTTTGTACTTTATGTACAAAAAATGTAACTATACACGGTATGTTTAGCTTTGCATTGTTTACCACAAGTCAGCATTACATTGAAAATCATGAATTCATTATTATACTTAAGCTCTACTGGTAATAATCAATTGTTTTGATTTCACATTATGTAACCAAAGCATTTATAAATATTGCTTTAAGCAAGTCCTATATTTCTTTTCATTAAGGAGCTGTGAACAACATGTTTTACAATTATAGAGCTATGTAACATTTGATTTGACAGGGATTTTTTTTTGGCTTGTTTTATAGCTGATAGTCGGTCATATTCCCAATTGAAAATAGTACATTTGTATATTATTTTCCCAATCCACAGGAAAAAGTTCCCAAATAAAAGTTAAAAAATAAATATATTGAAAAAAAAACTCTAAAAATCTTTGAAAATAAGGGCTTCTTCACTGTAAGTAGTAGATATAAGCCGAAAACTGTCCAATATGTAAAATATTGAATTACGCGCCCGAAGGGAATTCAATATTCTACATATTGGTCAGTTTGAGGCTTATATCTTACTTAAATTACTACCTTTACTATCAAATATCATGTTATTTATCGAAAATTTAGAAACAATGTATTTTTGTGTTAAAAATGTACAATTTTAATGTTTTAGCAATTTAATTTTTCTTACTTCCAAAACCCTATTGGTAGCCTCTTGAATAACAAAATGTCCATGGCATGAAATTTTCGTGTTTTGAAAAATGACCAATTATTAACATGAACACAATGATATACACAAAATATACCAGTTACACAAAATGTTGGACTTACACGCATATTACTAAACATATAGTATACACCAATTTACATTGGGGATTTTTAAAAGAATAATAAAAATAAATTGTTTTCAAATTTGTGTTAAATCAAGGATATTTTGAATGATCTATGACTTTTAAGAAGGCTTTATACTGGCCATTAAGTGTTAAAATGATTTTTTTTTTACTTTACTACAACTATCACGGATGTAAAATGTTGTGTAAAAATTGCCATTAGTATGAATTTTGGATATCTATGCAACAAAATGATATTTTCTTAATTTTGTCACATCACAGTAGTCTGTAATCGTTTCTATATATAAGCAGTTTTGTTTTGAATAGATGAATTTATTTTCTCTATTTACATTTATTTAAAAAGCTGACCATTACACTTATTTGAAAAGTTGACTTAACTGAAACATAACGTGCAAACAATAAAGTAAATCAAGTATGATTGTCAACTAAACGTATTTAAAAAACTAGATAAGGAATAAAACGATCCCATTTAAATCATATCCTAACTGACGCTCCGCTACCTATCACTTGAAAAGCGTAAACAGTGATATATGATGTTAAGAGCTCATAAGAATTTGTTAAAGATGTATTACGCTCAAATTTGATATTAAAAATATTGATAATTGCTACACAATTCCTTTGCAAAGGTCAAATTAACATGTTTTGAGTACACACGGGGTATATGTATAATGTTTTGAACTCTACACACTACAGGTAGACACAGTATGATTAAAAAACTGGCAGGGCAGTTTTTTTTTGTAAAGAAATAGCTAACTTCGCTTGATTTGTAATTGGGAATGAAGTTTCCAATACACAGTTTGTGCATTCTGTTATTCAAATAAGCCATAATCGGTAAGAATTTCATAGATTTTAATGGATTTCTTCAATGAAGCTATTTAACTAAAAGATGAGCCAAGTATATTTAAATAAATCATCGCCAGATAACAATTATTATTCTTTTCGTAAAATTATGTAAATGCGTAATGGGCAAAGGAAATACGTTGCATTTTTCGTTAAGAGGTTACATTTTACTTAATCGTTTTTTGTTTGTTTGTTGTTGTTGTTGTTTTTGTGGTGGGATAATTTTTCACAAACTCCTGTGGTCATACAAGCTTCGCTTCACGACACGCTGTCTAATATTTAGGTGTTACACGGTTAATATTAGACTTACGTATTAATATTGGACACCTACCTGTACTGTATTAAAAGTACAGTACAGTCAGAACAAAGGAATGACGTCATAGTAGTAATTTAATAGTGCTTAAATGTTTGACGATGCCATCCCAGACAGTGATTGTTTGCATTCTTGACTTTAATCACTGCAAATTTTTGCATTTTTTCCCAAATTTTAACAAAACATCACTGAAATTCTCAGTTTCATGAGTATGGGTCATGCTCCCAAAATCCTGGGA